>NW_001849455.1:6676-50753 GCF_000209065.1 Trypanosoma cruzi
ACTCTTGATTTCAACAAACACCTCCAACCTCCGGCTCTCACGACTATGAGCGAACGCCTGAGCAAAAATTGTCGAGGACTCCGAGATGGTAAAGGGGTGTGTGTACAGTGCCATCTCTTCTGCATTGTTAACGGCGTACTTGATGATGGCCCCAGGCGTAGCACAGGTTATTGTCACCGTTTGTGTGACGGCTGCAGGGTCGTCAACCGTCACAACGGGCGCCTCAACAACAACGGGGATCTCATATGTGTAGCCCAACTCGCCCTCCGCAGTGGAGGAAGGAGTGATACTCAGCCATATGAACGGTGGTGAATTATCGCCGCAGCACGGCACAAGATGACGTTCGGTTATGTTGTCACTGGTCTCGCCCCAGATTGGAGCGCGACCATCATGAGCGTCTCGCCACGTCTCGCACATCGATGTGCCGTTGCCGCCGCCTGAAAACACCTGAACCCATTCATTTTCATCATTCTTCACAGGGACAAAGGAAGAGCCCTCAGGCACGGGGAACACGCCCGGGCGTCCCACACCAAAAGGGCACACAGCTGATAGTGGGCACAACTCCATATGCCTCGTCTCAGCACACAACGCGTTTGCCGCAGTCCAACTCATCCTGCTGTTCCTTGTGTCGATCAGGTGAAAAGAGTTGTTCGCTCTGAGCTTCATTACCAGCTGGTTCCACCCCTTGTTCAGTGGCAAGGTCTCGCGCACCTCCTTCTCCGAAGAAAGGGGTGACGAGCCAACCAACTGGCCATCCAGCCACATTGCATAGCCCCCATGAAAAATGACACGCGCCGTCGCCTCCATCGACTCCGTGGCATACAACACAACAAACCAATACTGATTGGAATTTCCACCAAAAGGGCGGTGACCCCAGATGCCATCTGCGCTCACTCTTCCCACCCATTGGTACTGGCGCTCTTGCCCCAATGTCCAGATGCTTTGATTTAAAAGCAACCCAGGCATGTAGCTTGCATCAATCGGAAGGTCAGTAAACTCATCCGCCACCGCCGTATTGTTGAATGGATTAAAGGGAATCGCTCCAACCCGAGACTTGACATCGACTAATTCCATGAGTGACAAAAGTGGTCTGTTGGGTCGAATGGGAGCCACGCCAAAAGGGAGATTGCTACCAGTGATATGGGCACTGCCAAGACGATAGTTATCAAAGTGAATGTAAAAAGTTAAACCCCATGACTGTCCTTTCGTGGCGGCAATGCGCACAATCAGCTGATGCCACCCGCGCGAAACCGGCGTGGTGAAACTCTCGTTTAAAGGGCCAATGTCGCTTGGGCGACTGTACACCGGTTTACCATCAATATAAAAATCGGTTTTGCCGCCAGTGGTGAAGGTCCAGCCAACAGGAACCTTTTCCTCGTAGCCGCTGTAAAGGGCGATGGCGACGTATGACACAGCAGCCTCCTTGTCCTTTGGAAGACTCTCTGCAGAAACGGGAATCCGGCCACCATAAAAGACAAATACCTTCCAAACTTTGCCGCTCATGTGTTCTCCTGGCTTCGGGATAGCCGTACTCACGTTGATGAAGTCCTCGTCTAGTGCGCCGTACAGATACTCTTCCCTTTGCTCTCCCAAATGAAGAAGGTAGAACATATAGTTGTTGTTCCATATTTCGTAGGCACCCTCCGGAATGTCTGGCATGACGGCGTGAGTGTAGCCAACTGCAGTGCCTACCACACGCATTGAAAAGCTCGAGACGGCGGTGCACTTTCGAGGATCCTCCGTTGCTGTCGAATTGTCAGAGAACAACTTGACAAGGACCTGATGGTAGCCTTGCATTACATCAACGGCAAAAGAACCCCTCCGTGAGCCACCCTCTTCCCGGGGAACAAAGCGTTTACCAGCAAAGTACATCACAGCGGCGGTGTCAAACTCATATTGCAGCACGATACGCTGAACCGCGGCACTGTAAACAGCGACAGCATAGTACTGCACACTTTTGCACGGCACCTGCACCCGAAACACACCATCCGCCTGGGTCACGTTTTCCCACTTGTCGCTCACTGGAGGCAGCGTGTAGGGCTCCACCGTGTTGAGGTGACCGGCAACAGGGCGGATTCGAGACTCACCGCCCACGATGGAGGATGCAAACCAATCTTCGTCAAGTGCCGCAATCCCATCCACAGGACCGATTGCCGTGCCCGCCTTGCCAAATCGCACAAGCGCAGGGATGTTTCCGCCGGCAGTCGGTGTCACATCCCACGGGAGTTTCCCAAAAACGTCCACCACAGCCTTCAGTTGCCTTGTGTTCACCGTATCGGGGCCGGACACAAGGTCTACTATGATGGTATATTTCGCAGCGCTAGGATCTGAGGCGTTGGAAAAATGCGTGTACCTTCCCGTTGGACTTGTCACAGTGACTTTCTTTCCGTTTGTCGTAATATTAAATGTGACATTTTCAAGAACTGGCTCACTTCGCATGTTCCACAAGTTGACTTCAAATACCACTGGAACGTTAGGAACAGCAACCGTTGGCTTTGTACCCCAGGCAAGATACATTGCAGGTTCCTTCGGAGAGAATAAAAGGCGGTACGGCCGATACCAAGCGGCATTCTGACCGGGCATCAGCGCGCAGCAGCCTCCCGTGTGGTTATCGCTGCTCCCGTTGTCACCCCAGAACGATAGTGTACTTCGCTCAGCGTTGACATAGCCTTCTGCGGATCCGCCCAACGCATCCTCGTAGATGGACGGTGTGACAGGGAAGGTGTGTCCATCCCACGTGGCGTCTCGAGGGTCCTGCGGGGCGTAGAGATACTTTTGTTCTCTCGTCGGGCTGGTAAGAAGGTCACAGAGATGAACGCCCTTTTGGGGGATAAGATAGTCTGCGAATTTTCCCATCTCAATTATCAATACGAATTTGTCACCATGTACGTCGAATTTACCACAGGAATTAATAAAATTTTTATCGTTCTCTTTAAATCCATTCTTGATGTCCTCCGTCGTCAGTTTGTGGGAGCCGTCCAGAACACCAATGACGATTTCCTCCGCGTCGGCAGCACTGATAAAAAGAAGAGAAACCATCAAGGCCAACACGACAGCGTAGGCTTGTCGGGAAGCAGGAGACAGGACCGTTGGCATTGAGCTAAGAATGACGGTCCTCAAACTTTTTTTTGCTGATATGTCGGCTTTTCTCCTTTGAAATGCTTTATCCGGATATTAACTTTTACCTCACCCTTCGTTCCGTAAATCTGTCTTCCAATCGGCTGCGGTTCCACAACCGAAGCGCCCAGATAATCCCCCGCTTACAAAAAAAGGAAATATAAAATATATTTTTTTCTTTTTTGTGTGTTCGCAATGCAGTCACCACGGCGTCACAACAGCGAACAGATTCCAAGCTTGCAGACACACGCGCTCACACTCAAAATTCCGCGTAGACCACCTTCAAAAAAAAGTAAAAAAAAAAAGAAACAAAAACAGCAAAAAAAGATTACAGGATGTACGCAAGTAATAGAACGTGAAAGAAAGGAGGCAGAGATAAAATACACAAGAAGAAACGTTGGGGGTCAGCTCGTGCTTCCCATTCATGCTGCACACGTAATTTAAGCGCACGCAGAGATGCGTGCATATATAATATATATGTTTTTACTCCACGCTTTTTTCATACCGTTCAGTCACTTTCTGACTCCTGGGGATGGTGTGGCTGCGGCACGGGCTCAATCCCCACCTTTCCAGTCGCCGAACACCCTGCCTCTTCTTCCATTTCCACCATTTGCACCTTTTGCATTGCTCTCAGTTGACGAGCGCGATTGAGACGCAGAGTACTTCGTAGGGCAATAAATGACCCAGTGCCAATGATGACACCAAAGAAGGCAAGTCCCACCCCAATGACCAGGGCGTTACTTCCCCTGACGGTTTCAGAATCCTCGTTTTTTTCAGAGCTTCGTCGCGGAAACACATTCATGTGAAATGGGGATCGAATGGCGCTTTGTCCTCCTACAATAAGTGTAATGAAGTCCTCTGAGCGGGTGTTCAATACGGGTGCCACATACACAAAAGATACCACTGGAGTTTTGTAAATCGGGCCCTTGGGAAGATATGTGATGTTTTCAAACACCGCGCCAAGCGTACTAGAAAGATTGAAGTACCGCACATCACCAGTGACGCCATTATGAAGATCAATGAAGCACTGCGTGCGATTTCCACTAGTAATTGAAGAAACTCGACAACCACGCAGTGACACATAAGCTGCATGAGGCATCACTCCAGAAACAAACAAAAAAGGTGAGCCTCGCACCTCTTCCACTCTCTTTCCACCATTCCCAGATGTACTTGAAACAATGTACACATGCAAACGTTCCGTGTTGATGAAATTGTTAACTTTCAGTTTCCAAGAAAGAATGACGGTATCTTCTTGGGCCCATACACGAGAATAAACGTCAAAGGCTTTCGTGTTATCCACCCATTTCCCCCTCTCCTCGTTATTGTCCAGCATATCAAAGACAATTCGAAAATAATCCATATTTATTCGGACGGGGCCCGCTTCATCTAAAGCACGTAACGTACAGACAATGGGAGTAGTTTCATTGGAACATGATAGCGTAGAAAAGGACGCTGCTGGATATAAATCCGGGTAAAGTAAAGGGAAATTGGTGGAATACACGTCTTTTATCCCTTTAAGCGTCAGAAGAAGTGTGAAATATGTCACCGTCATGCTTGAAAAACTTGCTGCTGTGAAGTTGAAGACAAGTTTCCTCATGCCGGAAATAAATTTGAAAGAACCCAAATCGTTCTCTTCTAGAAATGTAACTTCACTTTGATGCACGGCTGCAGGACGATTACTTGCATCATATAAAGCCGCCCCACATGTTGTGGTGCCGCGAAGAACGAGGCCTGATGAGGGGACATTGCAGGAAATGGGCCCCATTCGCACCGCCGGCCAATTCAAGACAGACACCACGACGCCACTATTTCGAATCGGGAAACTTTGATTCCCAGAAATGTACATCACGTTCACTGTGATGCTAGTGCCTTCCGAGGCAGAAAAATCAAACGTCAGCGTTGTCACATCGACGCCGCGCTGCAGCGGGCTCAACTTCAGGTCGGCTTGGGGCACGGAGCTTTGAGGCGTTACAAGAAATTCTTCCAATTCAAATGCCATGGTGGGCTCTTGTTGTGAGTCTCGCACATTTATGACACAAAAGGATTTCTGGTGCGGTTCTATCTCCAGCGGGGAGCAGAGTAACTCCGACTCCGACGAGGCACGCGCACTCACACCGTGAAGAAGAGCGGAGCCGGAAATAACGACCAAAAATAGCAGTCTTTGGAAAAACGCAGTTAATTTCATATTTCCATGCAGAGCATTCGTAACCCCTTCGGGCTATGATTATAGAAATCTCAATATGGAGCAACTACCAGAATAGGATCGAAAGAAAAATAAAAATGTGTGTGTATGTTTGTTTTGTGTGTGTGTGTGTCAAGAGAAATCAGCCAAAACGGGGAATGACAAGAAAAACAAAAGAAGAATCTCCCCCCGCTCCCTCTTCATTCATAGCAACAAACAACAAAAATCCAAACAAAAGAACGACTGCATGTCCCTACCGGCGTCGTAGTGCTTCAAACCGTTCACGAAGTTCCTTTTCTTCTTGATCAGCAACTTCAGCATACTTAACGTTCAGCAGCGCCTCGTCGTGTACCATCTCCATGAGCCGAGCTGCCTCATCTTCGTCACCATGTCCACTCCCAGCCGTCCCACACTGCTGCAGTGAATTCTGCTGACCACCCAGAAAATCCACCGGTCGTCGAACAGGAGCGAACCCCAAAGAAGAAATATTGGAGCTTTTAAGAAGCACCTGCGGACCACTGCTTGTCGGCACAAGACCACCAGCGGCACCGAGTTTCGGTGCAGAGGCTTTCGGCGAGCCATTTTTTGGCGACGCATCTGCGCCAAGTCGGGCGTTTATGCTCTGGATGCTCTCACGGTGCTCCCTGTCACGGTCTTCCTTCTTTTTCTTTTCAAGAGCCTCCACTGCCGACAAATGAGCCGCCCGAAGAAAGTCCAACTCGCCACGCAATGCTAAAATAAGCTCCCGTTGGGATTCATTCTTCTTTTTTAGCTCTTCAAACGCTCGTAATTCATCACGCAACTTGGTGCAATCAGCAGTGCGTTGCCTGAGCTCTTGCTCCAACACCGAAACCCTCGTGCGGAGAGCATTTTTCTCGTCCGCGAGGTCATCCGATGCCATGCGACCCACCTTTTACTTCAGCACTTTTGGTCATCGATAAACAGAGAGGGAAAAAAAAAGAAAAAAAAAAAGGCAATTCTCGCTTGCCGCCTTCGCCCCTGATAGCATCGGTCCGCCGTTCCTTTCCTTCTCTGAACAACTGCGAGAGGAGTACCGGAACCCTTCCCCACACATGGCTTTCTCAACAAAGCAAACCCCTCCTCCCTCCCCCCCAAAAAAAAAGAAAAAAAAAATTGTTCCGAGCGAAGGAATGTATACACAGTCACGGAGACAGGGAGAAACACATATGCAAATATCCACCAAACTTTTCACCTTCCATGAATCCATGTGATGAAATTTGATCAAAATCAACGTTCTTCTTCTCTTTCACCCACCCCTACATATATCCACTAACCATTGTGCAACCCCGCATCCATGTGGGCGTGTTTAAACTGCACAACAAGAATGAATTTCATTGAAAACTTGAGAGAACAAAATAAAGCAAAGCGTATTAGCGGCTGCCAAAATTCCGGGCCTCCCACTTCGGTACCTCTCTTTTCTTTCGCCCAACACCCTCCCCCTACCTCTCATTTTATTATTATTATTATTATTATTACGCTCTTTGCCTCCCCTCTCTCTCTCTCTCTCTTTTTTTTTTTTTTGTTGCTGTTTATTGTCTTCAAGAGAACGCTCATTTATTCCTTCTTTTTTGAGAGCAAAAGGGACACGTTTCGGGAGTTAAGCGCACAAGCACCATCCGAATTCTGTCTTTCATCATTGGCCATCGCACTGCCGAGTGAAATGTCGCCTGACGGCAGGGAATCCTTTCCGACACCCCGCCGAGCCCTTTCTTCTGTAATCCTCCGCATGATTGCCGCCGTTCGTTGGGAAACATCCGAGCTTCTGCAAAAAGCCGACCGGCCATCCAACCCCTTGGCCGTAACAAAAGCGGGCGATGCTCTCGAAGGAAAGCCACGAGTCTCTGACACCACTGCACCCTCACCCTCCTGTCCACTGGTCACGAGGTCATCACGAGAGGGCGCCACCGCATCACTTGTAGGACGTTGGCACAACCCATCAGTTGATCGGTATTCCATTCCTCTCTCTTCTGTTTCTGTTTCCCTAACTTCACGAGTGTCATAACCCACAACTCCCATAAGATGTGGCGGCGGAAGCGGGTGCCGTGAGAGGCGCTGCAGTGTAGTGGTTGCCGTATCCGTTGTTAAGATTTGGGACCGCCTCTCTCCACCTATGTCATAAAGAAGTCTCGTAAGCTGTTCACAGCGCTCGTCTAGTTTCTCTTTCATCAACCTTGCCCGGAGGTGAGCCTGTATAAGATTCAGTTGCTCTCGCTGTGATTCAATCGTGCGACTCTGCTCAGTCAATAAAAGCTGCTCCACATGTATTTGCTGTTGTTGTGTATGGACCTGACTTTTATGATTCTTCACTAATTCTTCTTGATGTTTGATTTGCCGACCCTGCATTTCCAGCTGCTCTCGTTGTGCTTCAATAATTTGCTGCATGGTGCGTAGCTTTTCCTCATAGGTGTGTATGCGTTCTTTTTGACTTTGAAGAAGTGCACTCTGCACATCATTCCGTTCCTTGTGTTTTCGAAGAAGATTGTTGTAGAGTTCAGATTGCATGCGAAGAGCCGTCAGACGGCTGTAAAGGTTCTCAAGCTCTTCCGCTTCTGGAAACATCTCGCGAAAGGTTTTAAGTTCCTTAGACCGTTGGTATCGTTTTTGAAAGTCCCGCAGACCCCATTGACGCTCCCGGATTTTTTTTAGTTCTAGGCCCAAAAAGGTGGAAGGGTACTGTAACACGTTCTCATCCCCGTCATTTTGTTGTTTTTGTTTCTTCTCATTGTCATTCCCCTCCTCTTTCCGCTCCCTTTTTTGTTGCGGCTCAGGCACTTCCTCCGCAGTTCCATCATCCCCCGTCTCCGCATGACCCGCGGACGGAGCCGCCACCGCCACCGCCTCGGAGCCGGGGTGCTCGTTCGACCTCCGCACAAACAGGTACCCCAGCCCAAGATGACAATCCGGGCACTCCAGCCGCCCACGACAATCGTACGCATCAAACCACGGATAACGCGCGGTCTTCGTGCGACGCCGCACCTTAATAAAGGACTCCTCAACTATAAAATTCCCTGGGTGTGAAAACCACTGCGTGGGAGACGACGAACTCTGGGCTTCCTCCACCGAGGCAGGCGGTGAGCTCGCTGATGAAGACTGGGCGACGCGATCCCGGGTGCAACGACTGAGTCCACATCCCAGCACATCTTCCCTAACACAAACCAAGTCTACACGGGTCTCCTGGACACGTTTGTAACGTGCTAACGCCTGTATTGCTTGCTGATAAGAGCTGTTTTCAGATGTTAAAACCCCGCGCGACGAGGTACCCGTCGCGTTGTGGCTATTAGCTTCCTCGGGCGCAATCTCCACTGGGACCTCTGCGTTGTCAGCACTGCTGCTGCTGCTGCTGCTGCTGCTGCTGCTGTGAGGCAATGCTGCCGTTGAGCTACCCGGAATTGACCCGCCTCGCGGAGACGATAGCGACGTTCCCACGTCGTTTTGCTCCACTTGCTGCTGGCGCTGTTGTTCAGAGCGTTGTGAGGCCACAACGGCCTCCAATGCTAACTGCTGTGCTCCTGGTGGTAAAACGGACGCAAGTATCTCCTCTGAAACGGTGACGCTGACTTCTGCCACTTCATCACCGCTGTAGCACGGCACGGAGATGTCCAGAGCCAGAACGTCTTCTAAGAAATATTCAAAGGCCGTTTCTGTGGTGCCTCCAGCCACAGGCGCCATGAGAAGATCCTTACGGGAGCAAATAGGAAGCTCGCACCTCGAGCAGACAAAGCAAAGTGCGGAAGACATTACACCTCAAGAAGCTTATAAGGTGAATTGCACACCAGTTGAGCGCCCCAAAAAAAGAAAAAAAAAGCGAAATTTTACTAAACTCTCGTAATATTTGTACTTATTGATTTTCCCCACCTTCCAGCGGAGTACTATGCGCAGTTCTTGGCTTTGCCTCAGGCTTCTCCTTCCTTATGTCAATTGTGTCCCTTACAAATATATATATATCTGTATGGAAGGATTCCTTTCACTCTTCGTGTATGTTTTTTTTTTTTTTTTTATTGTTTTACGCCCAAAACTGCTTCTTTCTTGGTATGGGCGATGCGAACAAGCTGACAAAGAGGGGAATTGTCAGAAAAGAGGCGTCGCTGACGAAAAAGAGGGCGGAAGGTGAAGTATGAGAAAGCAAGTTCAATTAAGAAGAACGTCGCCATTCGTTTGAATTTAGTAAAGAATTGCAAAAAAAAAAAAAAAATTCCCCAAATAAGAGAGTTGGAAAGACAAAAAATAAATATGAAACGGACACGATACGGATACCGCGTGCATGCCGACATGCACAGTTTTTTACTCTTCAGATCTTTTTCTTCTTTCTTCCTCTTCTTCTTCCGCTTTTCTCCAAACGTTTCATACGAATCTCATCATCTGTGTCACTGCACGTCGTTCCATCTGCACGCATATTACAGTACCAGTGCTCCGTGTCCTCTGATATTTTTTCGGGGACAATACGCCACTTGTCGCATAAATCGCAGCACACCCAATGAATGATCTCCACTTCCTCTTCATTTACAGTGTTATTTGTTTCATCATTCTCCACGCGACGAGGCTTTCGTCCGCGACGCTTAACGCCTTGGGGCTTTGCAGCTTGGGTCGTATGAATTTTATTGTCATCACTATTATTCTCCTCAACGTCTTTTAAATTTGATTGTCTCCTGGTGCGCTTCCTTCCAGAAATGTTTTTGGTAAGGCTTTCCCTAATCGGAACCTCAGCTGAGCTTACCGTGGGCGCTTCTAGTGGGGATACAGACGCTTCTCTCTTTGCGGAGTTGCCGTTCGGCGACTCATGGATGGTTCTGATGCTGTTGCTTACTTCACAAGGCATCCTCACAGCCTCTAACTTTACGGTGGTGGGGAGCTCGGCCACCTCTGCAGAGCGAGTGGTTTCTCTGAGCGGCAACGGCAAGAGATCCACTCGCGTCAGGGCACCTTCTGGACATGTGCCTTCCCTCGTTTTCCAGAGAGCACGGCGCGGCGGACAACCAAGTCGTCGATAAGGACGAGGGGCTTCTTCCCCGCGATGCGTCTCGGCCACGCAAGTGATTGTTCCATCAGAAGCCCCATTGGTGTCTTTTTCCTCCCCCGTGGCGCCACTCCTTTTCTCCTCTTCCTCCTGCTCCTGATTTGGATTGTCTCTTTCCTCCCGCTGTGAATTGCTGTTTTGTGCGTCCTTTCCATCACTCTCACCACACTCGCGTTTAGGTGAAACAGAATCCATGTGCCTCGTATCTTCGGAAACCACAAGTGAGGCCCGTGCAACATCCTCCCGCTTTGCTCGCACCTCCTCCGGGATCATCATGATATTTTTTACAAATGTGCCGAGTGCCCTCTTACGCAGCGCAGATGTCAGTTCACGAAGAAGGGGAAGGGATAACTCGACTGAAGCACGGCTTTTGCATGCCGAGGGCAGCCCTCCCGCAGAGCGTCGAAACCCCCGACGCTCGCTCCTAGCAGTCAGCTTTGTGGCCTCATTCCCAGTGGATGCAACCGCCGCGGTAGGGGTGGCAGCAAAAGCCTGTGCTTCAATGGCAACACGGAGAGCTGCATCACCCGTTATGGCGACGGATTTATCACCTGCAGAAAGATGATCCGTTTCACTGGAAAAAACGGGACCCAACCCTTCCTGCTCTGGGACACTGCATGAACCAATATTCAACGCCAGTGCACAAACAAAAGGCGCACCACCCGGAAAGGGTTGATCTACATGTCGAAGCTTCCCACAACTGTCACAACTAACCCAACAGAATGATGCAACCACAGCCTCATCATGATGTATAAGTTTGTCCACTTGCTGCGCCATCCGCCCACGGGGTGGCGGTTCGACTGCAGATCCATTGGATTCACTGTTCTCTTGCTTGACATCCATTCCATTATAGGGCTTCTTCGCCAGACGCTCGCTACGTTTTCCATGGAGTTCCCTTGTCAACTCCTCGTTTATTCGCTCATTTTGGGATTGCGGAGAGCGTCTCAGACGTGTACTTTTGCTGCTGCTATTGCCGCCTTCTTCATTCCCCATGGCCCCATCCAAAGTGGCGTACAAATCCCCCAGCCAATTGCCCCGCAAATCCGCCCAAACGTCCTCGAGGGCGCAGTAACTCCACTGACACGTGAAATTTGCGGGGTTCGGTATATAAAGTGAGATCCTCTCCTTTGGCTCCTCCTGAATTCGTGGTTTTTGTGGCTTAACGGCTTCCACCACCTTTTGATAGTGTTGGCGAAGCCGCGGGGATCGCCACTCCTCCTTTGGCTCTTCCTTCTCTGTCCGCGACTTTTGATGACGATCACCTTTGGTCTTGGACGCCGCTTTCCCTAACAGCGTCGGATAAGTTGCCACCTCGTCCGGGGGATGTTTTGTGACGGGCTGCGCCACCCAACGATGACACCGCACGCACTGCAGAAGGACAGAGCGAGTGACATTTGGGAAGCGGTGACGCAGCGCCCAGAGAGACTCTGGCATGGGAATGTAGCGTGCCGTGGAAGCAACGTCCTTCTCCCCGCCATCACCTGCGGAATGCAAGGCAGCAGCTCCAGCCCCTTGTGCTCCGCGCATTTAGGGTCACCACAGCCGGCTCTAAAAAAAAAAAAAAGGCAGAGAAAACGCCCACAGGGCTTCCAGTAGGAAAAAGCCGTGATAATCAAAAACAACGGCACCCCCGCCAGGAACACCACCCAAAAAAAAAAAAAAAAAAAAAAAAAAGAAAAAAAGAAAAGAAAAAAAAGTCAAAAAAGAGAACAGTGAGCAAGGCGGCGACCGCAATAAAGAGGAATAAACACAAACACACACACAAAAAAAAGAAAAGTATTGACTGCCAAATTACATGTGTTTAGGTAAATATATGCGTTTGGCATTTTTATATATAACCGCATATTTGTCTCTCTACAAAGGTAGATAGACCTAAATAATATTGGAGAGCAACTGAATTAAATTGCCACCTTTCATCCCTTAAACTCCGAGAGATGTACTTCGAAGAGACATTGATTTCCATTAAATTAACCAACCGCAAGAACCATATTACAATAAGGTTGCATCATAAATGGAGAAAGAGGGTAACTGCACTAGTACGCCGCAAAAAATTAGACAAAAGTTGGAGATAGCCTCAATCATAACCAAATATTCTATTGATATATATATAACAATAGAATATATATTAGACTAAAAGGTTCAAGAGATTGTGCATATGGGGGGTGGTAAATACGGAGCCGCCGACACATTCCCACCCCTTCAACTCAAACATGAACCACGTCTACACGAGATGACATTAAAAGTTGGTCAGTGCACATATCAATTTTCAGATATTTATGTATACACATACCTTCTCCTATTGCCTATCAATCGCCATCAGCATCGCGCACATACGCCCACTCAACGCTTTGCCCCAGCCATCCTGTTCCCCCCATTTCCATTCCACCCTTTGCACCTGCACAGACACACACACAGTTGAAAGCAATCATGAACTCACAATTCCATTATACACTCCATTTTACTCGGAATTCAGCTCCAGTTTGGACATGTTACACCTCAAAAATGCCTCGTTAAGAACACGCAGCAGCTCCTCGTACGCTGCGTCAAGGTCCTTGTTAAGAATAATATGAGAAAAAAAGGTAGGGTTTTCCTCAACAAACCGCAGCTCCTCTTCGGCAGTACGGAGTCGATGTTGGAGAACCTCTTCGTTTTCCGCCCCTCGCTTCCGAATGCGTTCGCGCAGATCTTCCATCGAGGGGGGCGTCACAAAAATGTATAATGCATTCAGCAACCCCGTCTTCTCGCGTATCTTTTGGGCTCCTTTGATATCCACCTCAAGGATGCAGACTTTTCCAGTACTCCGCACTTCAGCCACAGCTCTCACGCTGGTGCCATACAAATTCCCGTGAACCTCACACACTTCAATAAACCCGTCTTCGTCCCGCATTTTTTCTACTGTGGCTCGATCAGAAAAGTGGTATTCGCGTCCATTTTCTTCACCTTCGCGCGGAGCCCTTGTCGTGTGCGAGACGGAGTAGCCAAAACGATCCGGAAAATCCCTAAGCAGGCGACCAAGAAGCGCCCCCTTCCCTACGCCTGATGGGCCACAAACGGCAATCGCGTCCAGTGGGGGGTTCATATTCACTTTTTTTATCCGGTAAAAATAAATGAGCGCAATCACACACACACACAAATTTTGCTCGGAATATCAAAACACACACAAACACACAAACACACTCTTTATACCCCGGCTTTAAAAAAAAAATATTATTATTATTTATTTTTCTTTTTTTTTTCCCCTTCCCTTTTAAGCCCTTAACAAACAAATAAAAAGAACAAGAACAAGATCTGTATATACTCATATATGAGTAGATGTAAAGAAACGTTCATGCGTACACGCCTAACATTGTTTGGTTTCATGCACTGAAAGAGAGACCATTCGAACAACTCACTTCTTCCCTCTCAGCTCTCCCTCACTGTTATTACCGTACAGGCTTCTTCAATATTGCACACGTCTCCCGCATTTTTTGAATGACACCCCGAAGCTCTTCCGCGTTGTTCATGGCCAAGCTGATTTTTTGCTCAATGCCCTCACGTAGCTCAGATTGTTCCTTCCGCAGTGCTGCTAACACAGCCCGCATCGCGTCAACGGCGCCGTCTCTTCGTTTTGGCTCATGTGCATGCATAATGGCCTCAAAGGGGAAACACCAAGGAGGGAGTAATCCTCCATCCAGGGCTCCTGAATGATTCTCACCGTCCGTGTCGTTGGACCTATTACGTTTCTCAGCAGTACGACAACAATCAACGGTGGGGACATTCTCATCATTTAGCTGCACGTGGCTTGGCGCACTCTTTTGTTTTGGAAAAAAACAAAACGACGGTGGCGGCTCCAGCTCCGGCTGCGCCATCGTCCGCACTGTGGCCAGAAACCGTGCCACATTCAATGTTGGATGAAAGATGCGTATCGCATCTCGCCGCTCTGAAACAATAGAAAATTCTTCAAGATCCTCAAATTTCACGCAAATTCCCCGCTCCTCCGCGTAAAATTCATCGTTATCCGTGTCGTGTTCCCCAACAACTAAAGGGTGAGCTTCACTGGGTGGTCCCTCACGTTGTTTTGAATGACATCTCGTTGTGGCCACTGCTAAAGACGATGATGGCAACACTCCCGTGTCAGAAGAATCTAATATGACCGTCGGCGGCGGTTTGTTTTGTCCAAACGTTGAACTGAGCAATTGAGGTGTGAAATCTGCTCGCTTCTGCAGAAGCACCATGTGCGACACCGTAAAGGGTGCGATACCAAGCCAGGGGTGAAAGTGCACCTCCATTTCCACCAGATGTTCCGCCCATGTATCGTCCACGACAAAAAACGGCGGATGCCTTATCTCACGGCGTGGCTCAGGAAAACTATTTGGAAGCTTAAACACCACACGATCAACGACAGCGTACAACTGGGATGCGGTTGTTACCGCCTTCTCCTCACTCGTGGAGACTGACGTCATTCGTACATCACCTGAAGTGTACAACGCACGGCGATACGCCAGATCCTGTGCCGCTGAAGACCCATCGCGGAGGTAGCTGTAGCGTATGTGTGTACAACGACTGATTCCTGCGTTGTAATCATGCGGATTATTTCCGTCGCCTTCGTGTGACGTTCCCTGCTGATTCTTTTTTTCACCGCGTCGCCGGGTTTTTGACTTCCTACGTGGTACAGAGAGAGGTGCGGCCAATAATGGCGACGACGAAGATGCACGGCAGAGTGAAAGCGGTAATGCGACACTCCCCACGCAGAATGGAATCAGCATGGCACCAGTGTACAGCACATGCTCCTGCTCCACTGCCGCTGCCCCTCTGTCGCCGTGCCGCATCCCCGTGTATTTCCGCACAAATAAAAACGGCAATCAGAGAAGCCCGCGTATGTGTGTGCGTATAAAACGGGATTTAAAAAAAGAAAGCGGGAGCCCCGTTCTTTTTTAATTTTATTTTACCTGTGTACTGTGTTTCGCCGCAAGAGGAATGAGTCAAGGGACAAAAGTTCAGGAGAAGTGAACACAAAAACAAATGGCAAAAGGACCAGCAAGGAAAAAATGTGGGTGGGTTGCAGAAGACGAGACAAATCATCCCGCCTGGGGCTGTAAATACACAGACAGTCACGAAATACGGCAGATCAGCCAATCAAAAAAAAATAATTTTTTTCCATGCAATGGAATTTCCGGTATTCTTATGCTTGTAAGGGTTCGGAGAGGAAGAATCAAAACGCCGAGGAAAATATAATAATGATTTCGTTAAAACACAAAAGGACAGCGGTAACAGCTAAGACCGTGTCAAATGGCTCTCCCGAGTTGTATCCGCGAACGATGCCACTTCGTCCGCATCTTGTGCCGCTGCTTTGCAATGAGAACGCAAGAAGCACTCCACGGGGGAGGCAGGAGAAGTGGAAACATATTCTGGCGTAGCGACACAAACTACCGGAAGTTTAGGCGACTGTCTCACTGTAACCGCGCATTTCATGGAGTCTTTCTTGTCTGAATGACGTCGGGCAAACAATCTAACAAAGATATGGACTCCCTTTTGGCCACATGCCTGGGATTCACCTCGTTGGGGCCGCCAGCATCCGGTTCTTGAACAAAAGAGGCTCTTCGTGTAGCAGCCTGTGCACGGATGGCAGCTACCGTCGATGCACTGGGATGCATCAACCCTTCTATTCCTTCCGCGACGTCACCCCACACGCCATCGTACCTTCCCAAAACGAGCCAATCCCCTGTACGGTAAAACTCATATTCCTTCCCCGCTATTTGCTGCCTCCTCGCAGAACTCTCCAAGACATTCGACGAATACGATGCGTTCCCATCCGTCTTGTCCATCCTCTTATTGCTACTAATACTATTACTGTCACTGCCGCCTGCTGTGATGAGTGCCCCGTCGGGCAGCGCGAAGCTCTTTCCCTCTATGATCGCACGACGAGACTCTTCAGCGGCGAAAATGCCTTCAATGATGCGATCCGTCACCAGATCTTTCCGTGTAATGATTCCAACGATACGATTTTCGGGGTTGACGACAGTCAAATGGCGCAGTCCCAGTGTGCGAAACATTGTGTAGGTCCGCGGAAGCGTCGTTTTATCGAGCACACAAAATCCAGAGTGGTCAATGTATGGGGAAAGATCAATTCGAACGTCCAACCGTGTTTCTAGGGGCGGCAATGTGCCCAACAATTTATCGTAAAACAAGCGTGCCTCAACCTTTTTTCCAAGCTCGTAGGTGCAGATGGAAGGATGTGGTGTGAAGTACACATGCCAAAGAAGAATCTCCAGTTGCTGACGCACAATGATCCCTTTGTATGTCCGATCACGCACACTTTCAATAGGGAAGGCGTTATGGCGAGTGCTACGTAACACGTAAAGAATTTGCTCAATGGTACATACCGTCTCTAATGTCACAACATGGGATGTCATCACATGTCGGGCGTCAAACATGGGGTACTTGTGAACTTCATTCTCAAAGTCAAGCATGGGCACACACCGCATTTGAAGTAAGATTGTGTTTATATTTTGTGTGAATAACTCTGCCGTCTTCTTGGCGATGGTAATGCCCATCATAAGTGGTAGAAGGTGCTGAAAGTCGCTTGTGCTTTCCATCAAAATGGTACAAATAGAGAATGTAAGACCCGTCGTCCCGCCTAAAAAACTGCCTGCGCCAATAAGAGCAAAACATCCCGGATCCGCCCAGGACGAGGCCGCTTCAGCCCCTACTACCGACACCGCGGCGTAATGGACGCCAATTCCAAACAGTCTACCAACGGCAGCACCAATAACAAGCCCCGGAAGCAGCGTATCACCGCCAAGTGAAACGCCAAGAAACAAGGCGGAGGCGAGAAAATAAATGGACAAGAAAATCACAAGCACAGGTGCGCCCAACATCTCCTCCGTATGCCAACTAAGTAAAGTTTGCACCGCGGAGTCGGCATTGGCAAAGGCAAGCGAGGCATAGGCATGCAGCACGCTCAGTGTTGGCTTCATTCCCCATCTCTCCTCATGGACCTGGTCTTCCACGGCAGTGGGAGCGGAACAAAAAAATCCATTCGCCCCGTAATATGAGATAGATGTCACGTTAAGGGTGGTAAGCAGGGTGGAGGGAACAGCAACGCATGGCCCACCCATCGCACCATGGAGCCCAGCGGGATTGGACTCGTTGCTCATGGTTTGCTGCAACATAGGCAACCGTATGCTGTCACTTCCAATCCTTGGCGGCTCCGAAGGTGACGGAGCGGGTGGTGACCATCCACCGCTGCCCACCGCAGCGGCCACCCAAAAATGGATGGTGACGTAAATTCCTGTGAACAGGACAGGCAAAACGTAGCGGACGGCTTTCGTCTCCAGCCGCTGCTCCAACCAACGCCGAAGCCCCAGAGCGAAGGAACTCAACCGAACAAACACACTGGCAAGTACACCGCAAAAGAGCCCAATAAGAGTTGTCGGAATAAAGTAAAAAATGTGCATTCGCACCAAATCCTCAAAAGACACGCAAGAGACAAAGAATTGCACCATCTCAGATATCAATTCTCCATGCGGGTAGGAATGACGGTCACGAAGACTAAAGTACGAAAAAAATGAGAAATATATTTGTAGCGTTAAAGAAGATACCAACGAAGCAGCAAAGACGTAAATTGCAAACCGCACAGGAAGAATGGTAGAGATAAGTTCGACTACAACCATCAGGCCACCAATGGAAACACCAAAGGCCGAAGCAACTCCAGCTGCCGCTGCAATCACGGTAATAACTCGGCGATCACGCGGGTTGCGAAAACATTCAATAATATGTACACTATCACAGCGAAAATAACGCCGTCGTTGAAGTGCCTGTGCTCCAAGCATGGCACCCGTTAGGATAATTGTGCCAAAGTGTCCTGTGCATGCTCCACTTGCGACGCTGAAGATGATAAAACTCACCTTTGCAAGAAGCACCCTAAAACTACCAAGCATAGGGTAGTGAACACCATTTAGGTATGCCATCACCTCCGGTAATCCAGACCCAATACTCTCAGGGACAAGGAGACATATAAGACTTGAGATCACAGATAGCACCAAGCTAAAAGAAATCCACATTAAATACCCCTTTTTAAGGGATCGCGGCTCAATACCGTATAAACCAACACCAACACCTTCAAAGAGAGCAGCAATATCTAAATCTGTTCGATTTGTCATCGCATATCGATTTGAATCGTTAAAGGAAAATCCTCGAAGCCCGAAGCCTAACAATTCGTACCGTATACCGTTCAGTACATGCAAAAGTGAAACCACCACAATAGCGATGACACTCGACGCAATGCCTAACCCAAATACAAATACCCATATGAACCAGCGAGGTTCTTGGTTCCGGCTTTCCAAGTGATCCTTGTACACTATCGTTGCTGGTTCATATGTGTCGACGGATTCATACCGCTCCATCTTTTGACGCTCACTCGGCAGAAAAAAACGGCGCCGTTTCTTTAAAAGCATATTCCACAAATCTCTCCCTGGCGACACGAGCCCAATTTTGTAAATAAATGGGGTGGAACACGACTGCGAGAGGTTCTCACATCTCCCCTCAACCTCCTCACAATCCTTCGACAGTGCGCGGAGACTCATCCCGTTCTTATCACTGGATATATAAATAAAAAAGAGGGGATGCTGAACGTCACTTGTGGGAGCAGACCAAGCCGTGACACACAAAACAACAGCGCCAAAACAACAACAGAAAGGCGAGAAAGGCAGGCTTTATATGCACAATCTATGTTTATTTATTTGTTTGTGTGCAAAAAGTATCTTTCGGGTTCTTCCACCTTTTAATCTTCAATGTGCGATGCATACAACTCTACCACTCTGCTTTTTACTGCTCCCCTTAAAAAAAAAAATAATAATAAAATAAAAAAATTCTACAAGACAGGGGCATGACATGTTTGCAACAACAAAAACAACAAATAAGACAGAGAGAAGTGGGATGGGGAGGGGAAAGAGAAGTAACAGAGACGTCTGGGTGGACGAGGCAACAACCCCCAGAAAGCGCTACCACCGCCTCGCAGACACAAACCAACAACAACAATCAAATATTTAGAGAATCTCATTCTCTCTCTCTCTCTCTCTTTTTTTTTTTTTTTTTATTAAAAAAAGCAAACAAAAAAGGACTCTCAACTGCAGTAGGTATCATAGAGTCGTTCCATAAAGGCAACGTACGCATCCTGGTCCTCACGGTTTCCAACGGCCATCAGGGGGTGACGACTATGCTTCAGTTCCAACACCTCCACCGCGGGAATCTGCGGGCACTCGTTCTTCACAGTCTCAATCAGTCGACGCGTAAGTTTATTCGGCACCCGGGTGTCTTTTACAGACATCACAAAGGCGATGGGGCAGCGAAGTTGCACCCGACCCGGGACAAAGGAGTACGGTTCATTCCCACCATAGTCACAAAAGTTACAAAAAAACCACAACGCAAAGCGAGGAAACCAACACGACGATGCAATCACATCATGCAACGTATCAAATGGCGCCTCAACAACTACAAGAGAAACATATTGTGCCAATTCAAGTGGTAGTTTCATCGCTGTGTAAAATGTGGTTGTGGCCCCACGACTACAACCAAACAACACAAGCTTCAAATGAAGAGGTCGCCCCGGGGATGAGTGCGCAGTCACGTCATTGTCTCCTTGCGTCACGGATTGACGTTCCTTTATGATTCGGACTGCTCGTCGAATCTCCCGCTGGCATGCCGCCTGATCCCTTTCTCCACCCAAGTTTGTCATCCGCGCCTGTGAATACATACAACGCTTGGAACTAATGGAGAATAAAGCAGACACAATCACTTCCTTCAGCATCATGAACCAATTAAGAGGGTTGAGGCTGAACTTATTGTACGCTATTTCATCCATTTCAGGAGATGCCATGACATTGTGCAGAAGCCTCGGTGCCACACGGCAACTAGCGTGGTAAAGGAAGGGAGGGTCTTCTTCTGCTGTTAGCACGTAATTGCCACGTCCCCTTCTAAAGGCTGCCAATTCTTCCACTGCAGTGACCTCGTTTGTGATGCAGTTGTTGCTCGGTTGCCAGCTACACGCATTTTCAAGTACATCAACGCCATCCACACCAGTGTACCGGGATATCTGAGACCGCGAAGAAGTGACGCCAGGGGTGGCCACCGTAATGATATTCGGACGGCGTGCGGGACTGTTTTCATACGGTGTTCGCCTTGGAAACATCGGCCACTTGGCTCGTCCACAAAACACACACACAGAAAAAAAAAAAAAAAGAAAATAAATAAATTTTCGTAAATAAACAACCATCACCATCTCCTCTTGGCCGTTAGAAGCCGTACGTCATTTTCTGACACAATCCGGCCCCTCGCTTTTCTGTTTCTTTTTTCCCACCGACCCGCAATTACTGCTTCCTCAGTAGAGCTCCTCAAAGTCATCAAGAGCGGCAAGCGCGGACTGAATCTGGTCCCGCTGCTTCTTTTCCTGCGACTCGCCCCCAATGTCATTATCGTCGTTGTCATCTTCCACGTCGCTAATTTGACCCGCCACCGCAGCGGCTCCATCTTTCCTTCTCAACGCGGGGGGCGCCGCGTCATTTGTGGTTTTCGTCACCATATTTGTTGTGAAGCCCAAATCCTTGGATGCCGCCACCTCAATGTTGTCTGTGTCAATACCAATAAGTTGCAGGAGTTGATCTTTCCGCTTTGCCTCCCGATTGCGCTGTTCCTCAGCAAGCGACTCCAGGACAGGGTCAACGCGGGAGCGATAGGCGAGATACTCATTAAGTATCTCCTCCACCTGCTCGCGGATCATGTCCTGCACCTCATCGGTATACTTTGCTGGAGCAAAAAAGACATCATAGGACGCAGTTCCTTTTACCCCTTCGCTTTCGTGGAAACCAGATGCGCGCAAAAAGAACCGCGACGCATACGAGACCTCCATCCGTTGCATTTCGTCGTGAAGACGCAGAACCTCCAAGACTTTCCCCTTTGTTGCCTCTAAAAGAGCGCAACTCTTCTGATACTTCTCTGCAAGAGGGGCAAGGTATTGCTTCTGCTCCGCAAGATCGTCCTCAATAATTTTAAGCCGTGTTGTTTTGCCAATCTTCTCCCTCTCTAGTGTGACATTCGACCGCTGCTGTTGTTCTTCACGTTTCGCGGCGTTGAGGATGCTGTGCATGTTCGCAAACGCCGCCGAACGCAACAGGCCACCTGGGCGTCTACTGCCTGGAGTCGCCTTAACTTCTGTAGGGTTCGCCGTTGGTTCGGTGTGACTTGTACCCAAAATTTGTGTTTCCGCCGGCTTTGCCAACTCATCCAGCGATGCCCTCAGCCGTGTTTTTTCTTCTTCTAATCGGGAGAGAAGGGACTGAAGACTATTGTAGCCCCGCTCAATGATGCGCGCACCTTTGCGCAACATTTCAAACCGATGAACCATCGTTGCGGTGTGCCGGTGGAGCAACTCCCGTTGTTTCCCGGTTAGAGGCTCCGGGTAGTCGTCAATAAGACGGGGTGCCGTGGGACACTGCGCCTCTTCATTGCCACTGCTGTTTTCCAACACTTCTCCTTCCTCCTGAGACGCACCGGTATCGCTGTTCCGGTTGTTTCCGTGAATTGACAGATACGCTGGCGACTCCGACACGTATGCTCCCATATGGGACTTCGCTGTTGCAGGCAGCATCCCCACACACCTTTCTCTTCCTATTTTCTTGTGTTTTAATAAATAAACAAATGTTGATAAAAAAATATATAAATAAATATGTTTTTGTAAAGAGCCGGGCGAATAAAAAATATGCGGTAGGCAGAGCCATCCACGGAAAAGAACAAACAAAACCCACCAAATAGCAACCTTTCCTTTCAGATAATGGGCAGAAAAAAAAAAAAAAAGCAATGCGACGATAAAAGGGAGTAGCGTGTGTGGCTGGATTGGGGAGTACAAAAAAAAAGAAAAAAAGAAAAAGAGAGAAGCTCTCTTACTTGAACGTTATTGGGCACCAACGACAATTTCTTTTTTTGTTGTTCCTTCTCTTCTTTTTTCGTCAGCGTTAAAAGAATGCAGAGGTCCTGAGTAAAATATGAGAGTTGCTTTCGAGCATTGCGGGTTAATGCCACTCCCAACACGGCCGTCCATCACATATCGGCCTCTCCTTCTTCACTGCTCGTGTGCTGCTGCCTCATCACACCATTATCCTCTCTTTCCGGTTGCAGGCCGATAGGACCTTGCTGGGCGAACTGCTTCTCCAGGCCGACATAACGCTCCAGGGAGGATGCGATAACCTCATTGAGGCTTCGCACCAACGCCGCCTCCTCGGGACCAAGACGGAGTGCACCACGTTCACACAGCTCCCACACACTTGTTGCGGAAGGAAGGCGGAGAGTAGGGGAATCGTTGTCACTCAACCCCGCCGTGTTCTCCGCCTCACCAGTATCGACGTCAAGTTTAAGGCGCACATTATTTTTGCCGGCAAATTGGGCAAGATACCGGCCTATAGTGGTGAGTGTTGTGTACATATCCCGCCGTAGGAGCGCGTTCTCTTTCCGCGCAATACGAAGTTCACGCCGCAGAAGTTCTACCGACGAGTCGTCGTTAAAGGCATCTGTGGTTGCATCCCGCTCTTCTTGGGAGCTGCGGAGTGGTGTGAGCGATGAAATCATTTAGTGGCGGAGAATTTTCCCCTTCACTTGCTGCCAAGAACGATGTCTTCGGCAGTGGACGGGCACGTTGCTGAGTTTTCTTCATTGACTTCTGTCGCTCCAACAACGAAGAAAAGATATCTGCCGGCATGAAACCCCTCTTCTTTCGTCCGTTATCCGCGCATTCTTTTCGCTGTTTATTCATGCGTTTCTGCTGCTGTCGTTGTGCACGCATCTCTTCAAGCATACGATCAATCTCATTGTCGTAGAAGTAAGGATCCGGGGAGTGGAGTTGCATTCCTCTGCGTCCTGCCTTATGTTTCCACTGCTTCACGGACACTCACAACCGCAAGAAAGTTTAAAAACAACAACAACATAAAAAAAAAAGAAAAAAAAAAACAGGTGTTTCCCCTCCCTACTCCCCCCACCCTTCTGAGTAACAGCAGGAACATAATCACAACAAACAAGCTGAAATGCCAATTAGACAGGCACACAGAGACCCATTTATTACACAAAGGCACACATATAGACAAAAAAAAAAGTCTGATACGTGCGTGTGTAAGTGTAGAGAAGACACGAATAATAATAAATAACAATAATGACCACCAAAAAATGTAAAACAAAAAAAGAAAATCTCCCCTGCCACCCCCTAACCCCCCCCCAAAAAAAAGCAACCACCAGAAAAGGAAACGACAAAAGGAGATGAAGAGAGAGAAAGAGATAAAAAGAGGGAACTCAAAAAAAAAAATTTTGCCGTACGTGCCGGTAACGTTAAGGGGAAAATACATCTTTTTGTGCTCATTATTAATTTCATCAAAATCCGTCGAATGCCCTTCGTACATCTGCGGCCCGACTTTATTGTTCTTCTGTTCTGTGCTCGTCTCCCTTCCTTTTTTTTTTCTTCTTTTTTTCGTGCTCGTCCTCCCCACTCTGCATCGGTTCCAGTTAAAAGCAGAACAACAACAAAAAAAAGAATATATATATATATAAAGAGAGAGAGAGAGAGAACGGAAAGAAAAAAGAACACTACAAGCACGAGCAAACTTTAAGTCATCCCACCTCCCACCCCCTCATTTTCTTTCATCCCTGCATTTGTTTCTGCTTGTTACCCCTCAGACAATCCTCTCACAGCAACCCTCTCCGTCTCTTTCCTTTAAAACATGTGCGCCTAGGTACACACGGAGAACATATCGTGTGAAACGAGAAAGAAATAAAGGAAGAAACCAACCAAAGAAGAAACACGCATGTATAGATCCCGGGTTGACACCGTCGTCATCGGCTCCTTCACCCCTTCGGATCGTAAATGCGCATAGAAATATATCCAGAACAATACTTTTGGAAAGGTGATGGTGATTACATGGAATGTCCGTTTGATTTTCCGCGTGGGGCGCACATTCCTGTCACCACCACTCCAGCCATCAGCCTCCTTAGGCTCCGTTTGGTTCTATAAATAGCTCCCCCTTGCAACCGCGTCAAGTCTCAGTTGCATACAATCATTTCTCTTGTCTTATTCCTTTTTTATTTTACTTGTTTTTATTTTTTCTTTCTTATTTTTTTATTTTTTGGTGTTGCTTATCTTCTCCTCTAAGTTTCATTCTCCTTCTTCGTTGCTTTATTTCTTTCCAACTTTTCCCACATATTCCTTCTCCCACATACACACAAAAACAAATACACACTCTCATTCTCCATTTCCCTTCAACAAGTGGAAACAGGATTCACCCTCTACTCCTGCGCACCGTTCTCGTCATCGTAGTACCACTCGTCCTTCTCCGGATCGTACCACATCCCGTTTGTCGGGTCATAAAACTGGCAACTAGGCGGGTGGAAGTAAAGGTTTTCCTCCACCGAGTAGTAGAACGGCGTGCCCTCCGTCCTTACCCAATCGCCGTTCGGCAGCAGCAGCGGGTTTCCCTCGTCGTCAAGCTCCTGCTTCGACGGGGAGTTTGATGCCGCCTGCTTGACGTCATTGCCACCCGGGCCTAGTGCTTTCTTCGGTTGCTCGCTCCGTGATTCGTTCTCACTCGCCTCGCCATTGTTGCCACGAGATGCAGGGGATGCGGCATTATTCCTTTTCGTTTCACCTGTCTGCTTTGCGTGATGCTGAGCGGGGCTTAACGTGGGCGCAGTGCTGCTGTTCTTATTGGTGGCGATATTGGCTTGCGCCGCGGTGACGGTGTCCGCAGGTGGCTCTCTCGCCTTTGAGTTCTTGCATCCCATTTCCCCTCCGCGGCCTCTTGCAGGTGTACGAACAACTACGCGTGGCACACACCCTCGGTTCTCCCCCCTCCTTGCGATCTGGACGGGTGAATGAAGTCCTCCCTGTGAAAATACCGGATTTGAATCTGCGGTGGGTTCAATAAGCAAAGAATAGGCAAAACAAAAAAAAAAAAAGAAAACAAAACAAGCTCTAAAACAATAAAAGGAGGGAATATTTGATGCTCGCCGTAGAAAAAAAAAAAATCAAAGAATTATTCTGGTCTTTTTTTTGTTTGTTGTTGTCCTTCTCTTCCTTTCTCTTTCCTGTTGAATGTCCTGTGGCCCTAATTTTCTCTAACGGAAACACAACAAGAAGAAAAAAAAAAAAAAAGACGCTTCGTAATTTCAGTATACCGACTTTATGGCCACATGCATGTACATTCCATCACCCACAGGGAGTCTAAGGTAAATTCTCTCTCCTCAGCATCATCAACAAGGAACAAAAAGAAGGACAAACACTAAAAGCGTCTTTCGCCCGCCGCCCGCGCAGGGCTCTAATATTTTTCTCGAAAACCATCAGAGATTTCTCCCTCCCCTCCTACACCACCGCCCTTCAGCTTGTTGGACCGCCCCATCAACTGGTGACTGTCGCAAGTAGGCCTTTGTACATGCCAGCACGCAGAGGGTCCGCCCGCACCAATTCTGAGGCAAGTTCCCGCAGACACCATACACAATCTTCCTCAATCTCCCTGCTTTCACCGGGCGAATCATTAGGACATAATACTCCACGTATTTCACTTGCAAAGGCCGTCACTGCCGCTCTCGCCTTGTCCTTTCCGTCAGTGTTGCTGTTACCGGCACCAAAGGAAGAAAGTAGCACGGTGAAAAGGTAGTAGCGAGGCCAGTACGCCTCTGCCTCATCACCCAGTCGCTTTTCTTCGCCCAGAAGTTCTATACACGCCTGAATAGGACGCGTTGTGAACTCGATACGCACCGCATGGTGCGCAGGCGAGATGCGTTCTAGAGTGTCAGCTGACCGAATGAGAAACTGAACGTAGTACCACGCCGATTGATCAGCCGGATCGCAGTAGACCGCGGTAATGAAAAACTCCAGGTCCTCCTCCAGCTGCCCCCATGCTTCCCTCAATGCAACATCACGCGTAACATCGTCTTCAGACTTTTCCTGTAGGCGTTGAAGCGCCGTGTTAATGATCACTCCACGCTGATGCCACGCGCTGTAGTTGGAGAAGTTTCGCCGCAACATCGTGGTGGTGAACTTCATCTCCTTCAGCTCTTCAGGAATGAAAAACGACCCACACGGTTCCCCATTGTCACCACCACTACGAGCGCGTGGCTGTGGCTTCTGCTTTTGTTGTTGTTGTTGTTCTTCTTCTTCTTCTTGTTTCATAGCGGGAGCCTCTCCCTCAGCGGTGTTCTTGGAGGCGGAGGCGTTGAGATCGATGGAATACTGCGCGAGGAGTTGTTCCATCCGCGCAATTTCACGTAAAATCCAGCGGCGGTAGTTCCACGCGTGAAAGTTGCGTTCATCGGCCGCAAGCAGCATATCGCACTGTTTCTTTTCTTTCATTAGCGCGGACGACCAGAATCGCAACTCCTCCGGGCACTCCACACGATCAGAGTCGCTTTGCACAGCAACACCGGCAGTGTTTGTGGCAGTGTTAGCAAAAAGGGCATCCTTGGCAAGTCGCTCGAGCTGCGCAAAAATCCAGCGCCTGTGCATAAACGCGGCGTACACCTTGTAGTCACTAACAAGTATCATTGAGCTAAGCTTCAGTTCTTCCTTCAACCACTCAATCTCCCCTTGTGGGGCGTGCTGCTTCGTTTCGTCACTCTGCGACGAGGGGAGCCCTCCTGCCGCTGTGTCGCCCACCACTTGTGTGGTGTTTTCGATCGCGTCGGCGGGCTCCACTTTCTCCTCCCGCTGCTCCCGCATTTTTCCCCAGAGATGCAGCAACGCAATGCGTCGGTAGTTGTACATCGAGTACGCCTCCGGGTTCTTTTGAAGAAGCTCCGAGAGCTGCTGCAGGACCGCCTCCGAGTAGACGCGATTATCGCGTTGCCTCAGTAGGGAGCCATAGGCGGAAGTGAACGCCTGCACTTCAGCGAGCCGCTGCTCCCGCGTCTTTTCATCAAATTCCTGGCGTACTTTCCGCTGATCGTGCATCCCCACAAACAAAGAAATCCAAACACCAGCACCACCAAACGCCCAAAGAGGGAGCCCGCACACGACGGAACGGAATCGGTCTCCCCGTATGTATGTATGTATCACCCTAACATCACACGCATGTCATGCAGCCAAAAAAGAAAAGGGAATTGAGAAGGCAAACACAAATAAAAAAACACAAACACGGAAAAAAGATCTCCAAGGATTCGTTTCAGACGCCCTGTGCATGCATCTAAAATAACACAGCGTGTGGCCGCAAGAAATGTTTCTCCTCCATCCAGATGTAAAAATACAAGAAAGAAAAAACACAACAAAAAACAAATGCGTGTCTGGCCGATGCCTAGTCGCTCTGCTTCCCGCAAGGAGAAAGAAGGAAGGAAAAAGCGAAGATTAAAGCTTGGTTCCGTGTGCCTGGCATCCCACAATCCGTTTGAGATTCATCCAACAGCCACACACCCGTTAAAGAGCCAAATTCATACAAGAGGCATTACGCAACAGTCCGGCCTGTTGTGAAGTCGCGAGAGGACAGGCTTTGAAAGGGCCCCGCAATCCCCCTAACTCTTCCCCTGTCCACCGCATGGAGGGCAGCAGCGGCAGCAGCGGGAAGGAGTGGGTGGGAGGAGTGGAAAAAGCAGCATCTTCCAACGCGGTATCATTGGAAAAAGAAAAAAGATTCCATTTGTGGATAACAAAACGGAGGGCATTCAACAATACGCTCATTCAGTTAATTGGCCCCGGTTGGTTGCTCACACACTGTTTCACAAGCTTAAAAATACACACACACACACAAACAAAAAAAAAAATCAAGTAACCACATCAGCGTCCAAGCGGACAGTCATATTGACTGAGGCCGCAAATGCAGCAAATATAGGGAGAAAGAGAGAACGGCAAGAAAACAATAACAACAAAAAAGAGAAGGTTATTGTATCACAATGATAATTAATACACACACAAGCAAACAAACACGGATACTTCTCTACGAAAAAAAAAACAAACAACAACACGCATGGAGCAAATGAGAGAACAGAACAAGCCCCTCTTTCTTTTTTTTTCCTTCTTTTTAATGCACTCCATTCATTTCTCACTTCGTCCTAATTATTCTCCCTTTGAAATCTCCATCATCATCCTCCCCATTATCTTTTTTTTTTAATTGTTTTTATTCTTTCGTTTCACATTTGCAACGGTGCGGTGCTGAAATATATGCGCAACAGTCCAGCGCCGTCGTTATCCCTTGCTCACCTCCTTTTCCCGCAAGCATCCATTTTTTACTTTTCATTTTTTTTTTAAATTTAAAGCTTTCCCTACATACGTTTTTCGCTAATAGGGCTGTGCAGGAACCCAAAGCACCTTCGTGTCCAGTGCGCAGCGAGGCCACCGTCACTATGAAGCACGTTCCACCACCACCAACGGGCTATCGCACTCACCAAAAGACTGCCGCTCGCATACACGACGCAAAACAACCAATCACTCGCAGTTAAAGGAACAGTTGACATCAGGCGTCCACCGTACTGCACAATAAATACCTGTAAGACCACAATCAGGGTTACAATCAGCAGCAGGGCTGAACTATCTCCCCATCGTCCAAAAAAACTTTCGTCTCGGTTTAACAGACGAGCGTTGAAAAAATTCATCACTTGCATGAGCACAAACACATTGAACACAATAGAGAGATGCTTTGGGCCAAAGTATTCCATGGTAGAGGAATCATTCCGCACCATCTCAGATGCATTTTGAGTTTTAAAGTGTCGGTAGCCATATGAAAGCATGTAAATTTGAGAAAGAAATTGAAAACTGCCCTGTGTTGCCATCTGAAACCACATGCTAGGTAAAATGACCGATGCATGACGGGGCTCCGGAGGGCGCGAAAGGAGTGCCGACTCACAAGGTAACTCCGTCGCCAGCGCCAATGCCGCTAATGTGTCCATTATGAGGTTAAGCCATAGCAATTGTACTGGCTTCAGTGGTGACATATTTTTCTCGTTGATGAGAATGCCAGTAAACGCAACTAAACACGCCACGCAGTTCACGGTTAACTGAAACTGCAGGAACTTCCGAATATTGTCCTTCACATTGCGACCCCACATGGTTGCTTTCACCATGCCCGCAAAATTATTGTCAAGCAGCACAATGTCAGAGGCCCGCTTTGCCACATCACTCCCAGTATTCATCGCAAATCCCACATCGCTCGTTTTAAGGGCTGGGGCATCATTGGTGCCGTCGCCTGTCACGGCCACCACGGCAAGGGGGTCATGGCACTTTAAAAGCCGCAGAACGCGCTTCTTATCCAAAGGGGTGGCACGGGCCAATACGCAAAGTTTTTGTATACATTTCTCTATTAATTCTTCGTCCTTGAGGGCTCGAAATTCCGCCCCGTCCATCACGTAACCCTCCACAATGAGTGCATCCAAGTCCTGCAAAGAAGAAAAGGAACCGCTACATGCATTTCGGTAATGGGGGCGCACCAGACTTAGCAACCCACAACGGCTCGCAATATTGACGGCCGTCAGCGTCGCGTCACCTGTGATCAAAATCACACGCAGCCCGGCACGAAAACACATTTCCAGAGATCCCGGCACCTCAGGACGAATTGCCTCTTCCAATGCAAGAAGCACCAAAAAATTTAGCGGGACATTAGGTGGAGCAGGCGGAATGCCGTAGGCCTTGCCAGCTCCCTCAAAGGAGTCAACATCCCCGTAGGCACAGCAGACGGTACGAAGGCCTGCTTGTGCATATTCTCGCAAAATACCCTCATAGTAAACGCGGCGCGTCTTGTCCAGCGGTTCCAGCCGACCATTCTCCACCACAACTTTTCGACATTCTTCCAGTAAAACCTCCGGAGCCCCGCTCACATACACACGACTGACCCCATTGGGTAGCCTGAGAACCGTCGTGCACTTTTTTTGAAGCGAACTAAATGGAAAACGAACAAATGATGAATTATCACGCATGATGGCCAACAGGGGTTCAAAATCGTAGTAAAAGGGAGTAACACGTCCATCGTCTGCAACGACACATAGATTGGATCCTAGCTGCATCAGAGCCTCTCCGGTTCTGCTTCGCGCCCGCCCCAGTTCCGGATCCAATGCGCTGGCAACAACACACTCCATCAGACGTAAGGCAGAGTGTGTAGAGGGGAGTTTGACAAAGGCCTCATTTCTAGAAACTGTCCCATTTGGGGCATTTCCCTTTCTCAAATAACTCCGCCCTTCGAAAAAAACACGGACAAGTTTCATATCTGGCGATGTAATTGTACCGGTCTTGTCGGTGCAAAGCACAGTCGCTCCACCCATGGTCTCACACGCCGCCAAGTGTCGTACCAGGTTTCCGTCTTGTAACATCCGGCGCATGGAATAGGCAAGTGAAATGGCTACTGAAAGAGGAAGTCCCTCTGGCACCGCAACCACAACTATGGCGATGGCTGTAGTAAGGTTTCCAAAGAATTTCATGGGGGAAAAAGGGCTGGCGTGAACCAAAATCCGGTAGGCCTCCTTTAGGAAAAGTGCAGCAAATGTTAAAATGGCTGCTAACAAACCGTACTTTCCAATTCTCCCCGCCAATGCCTCCAGCTGATCCTGGAGGGGTGTATTCTTCTTCTCGGTGCCGTGAATTGCCATGGCGATCTCTCCCGCAAAACTATGCTCCCCTACTGCGCAAACAACAGCGACAGCCTCGGAAGAACCATCAAGAATACTGGAGCCACTAATCAAAAATGGGTCACGTTGGAGATCCTTAATGATTTCCTCGCTCTCTCCCGTCACACTACACTCATCGCACACAACGTAACGGTTATCAAATAATATGGCATCAAAAGTCAGTTCCATTCCCGCAGAAATTTGCACAACATCACCCACAACAACGTCCTCAACGTGTACCTCCATCGACCGAAGCATCAACTCCCCGCCTGAGGCAGATTCATATCGCCAAACAAGCACAAGTTGTCGAGACTGATCCTCTCGTTCAATGACATGCGAAAATTGTTCCTGTTTCTTGTAATTGTTCAATGCACTCAGCGTTACTACAATGAAAACAGAGAGAAATATCGCCGCACCTTCTACCAGACCGGTGCTTCGGTCAATTGTTCCTTCACGATAGTCGGACGTAGTCATTCCAAGCACAACGGATAAAACGGCCGAACCAATGAGAAGTTGCAGTGTTCGGTCATCCTCAACAGATTCCCTGACGAAAGTCATAAAAGTTTTCTTCTGATGACGCATTAAACGGTTGGCACCAAAACGCTCTCGTCGCTCATGCACAGAGGCGGCCAACACTCCACCACGAATACCGCGAGTACCGCTCCACGCAGTGGGATCTTCACAACGTACATCAAGCAAATTCAGAAGCCCTTGGTGTCCAGAGACCTCTGAAGCAAACTGCTCGAGTCGCTTGTGCCCTATAATGCCTGAAAGAGCGTTTATAATACCACTTGTTGCACCCTTTCCAGTATCCCCAGAGTGCACATGTACAACGGCGGACCTTCCTTGCATCTTCACTCCTTCTCCTCCTCGAAACAAAAAAAGCAAAGAGAGAAAATATGAAAGAGGATATGAGCCGACTGCAATATTTCACCAAAAGTAAAGGGCCGCTAGGAAAATGATACCCCTTTTGTGCAACTACTGAGAAAAAAACACGGAAATGGTTTCAACAATATCGTAGGAATAAAAAAGACAGCTGCCCTTTCAGTGTATGGCTCGTAGTGTAAAGTCCGAAGGGCAAAAGGCAAAACCATTTGATCATAAAAAACAAAAAACAAAAACAAAAAACAATCAGCAAAAACTGTCAATAAAACAGGCAAATATTTATATGCAGACACACATATCAAAGGACACAGCGAGAGGGAGAGGAATCAATTTCACTCCTTTTTTCCTTCTTTTTCTTCCCACCGACCCATTCACTATCGTTCGCCGAGCACCCGCTCCAGCTCCTTCTTTAGCTCCGCTTCCTCCTCTTGTGTAAAGTCGCTCTCTACTCCCAGAAACGCCCGAATACCCTCAACAGACTTCTCCGATAAATACACGGCAAGTTTTGCTGATGCTAAACACAATAATTCCTCATAATTTAGAAGAGTGGCAGCCTTTACCATCAACACTGTTGTTGCCTCATCCCAGTCCTCAATAAAGCGGCGATCGTAGGGGTCCAAGTATTCACATAGTGGCAATACCATCGGTCGAGGAATCTCGCGCATCACATTTCGTCCATGAGACCAAGCAGAACCACCACCACCACCGTTACCACCTTTCCCATTCCCTGCGCTTGCCCCCTCGTCACTTCGGTTCGGCGGCTGATAATTGTACCGATACGTCATATGTGCACAAATTCTTCGGAGGAGATCACCTGTAAAGTACGGAAACGGCAACTCAATGGCTGGAGTAGCACCACTACCACCACCACCACCATTGTTACCGCAGGCCGCACCAGCACTCGGAATACTAGCACTGGCGGTACTACTCTGTGTACCCGCCATTTGACTTTCAGAGGTTTTATCGCCACGATCGCCTGTTCCACTGACGAGGGCTTCTAAACGTGTCGTGGGTTCCCTTCCGTCAAGCAGATCTCGCAAAACCAAAGAAGCCTGCGTCGCGACAGAACGACTCACAGTCGCCTGTTTACCATCAGACCCAATCAATACTAACAACTGATCTGGCATCCTTCTCTCTCCCCTTCTTCTCAAAGGGGTAAACAACAAAAAGAGAGGTTCTCTAACAAAGAAATAGAAACAAAAAACAACAACAACAACAACAAAAAGGAACATCAATCATGGATGATCATAAAAACGGCAACACAAGCCCAATATCGCTATCAAATTTCCCTATGTAAATTATGCATGTGCGTTTATTATTTTTGTCTAAAACTATACCTGCGCATAGAATAAAAAACAAATTGTGAGCCTTTATTCGTAAAGTATTTCCAAGAGCAATACGCTCTTCAGTACGCATATTTCCGTTTTTCCTTTTATTGTGTTCTCTTCAGACTCACACTGAAAATACCTGTCTTAGAATTTTAATTCAATAAAATAGGGAATAACCTGCTATATAGGACGCTTTTCAATTTTTCACCAAACCTCGTTATGGAATTCGTGTTAACTCCCATGAAGACACTTCCACACCAGTCACCGGGTCACGATGCACGTAGTAGTATCGTTCATACTCAGTCGAGTAGATGGTTCGCCATCCGGGTGGCAATGGCTTTTTCACATCCGGCTGTTGCGCCGCAGCAACTCCCACATTCGCATAAAGGGGCTTCTGTGGGTTATCATATTGCTGGGTTTCCTTATTTATTTCCAACTTTTGTTGCTTTTGCTGCTGCCACTGCTGCCATTGCTGCTTGTTGTAGTCAAAATTGCTTTTTTCCGTCGTCCCCGCGGGTCGCGTGGCGTCTTCTAGAGTATTGGTCGCACATTGTCGTTCGCCTTTTCTCTCCTCACCATTGTTCCCGTGCGGATGAAAGTCTTGGCACTCAGTACTTAGACGGCAACGCTTCGTCACATTCTCCGTGTCGTTTGAACGCTGCTGCATTCCTTCCCCCCCGGAACGCTCACGTCGTCTCCTACGACGACCTTGACCTCCTCCATTATTTTCCTTGTTCCTCACCGCGATGCCATCTTGTTCTCGATTATAATTTGGTTGCTGATTTTGTTGCCTGTTTTGCATAGCACCGGGCTCACTCAGTGGGGCTTCGCGTGCCGTGTCGCTATTCCCGGGCATCTCACGGTCATATCTCTGGCGTTGAAGCAAAGGGCCCATCATCGCAATATTCTGCGGTGTGACGCTGAGCGCCGTTTTTGTGTTCAAGGGCACAGTCAGCTGTCGGTATGTCCGTCCGTCTTCGTTGTACCGCGCGTATATGCGGCAGCGGTATTCCACCTCGTCTTCGTTCGGGCCCGAGTATGCCAACTCCAGTGCTGTTCCGTGAAGTGCGTCCACCACCTTCTTTGCATCCTCTTCCCCACTCACCTCGACGAGAGCCCGGGCCATTCGTTGCTTCATGCCGCCCCCACTCTCTCGCGGATCCCTGCGGTTAAACATGACGATCTTCCGGGCCAAACAGATGCCCCGCAAGAGTTGAAACACGACGTGCGGAGTGATGCCGAAGCCATTTGCATCGCCATTGTGTTGCCGACCACCGGCACCACCCTCGTGCTGATGCCGATCAAATAGACACACAAACGTCATGCAGAGCACCACGGCATCCGTCCTGGCCGCCAAAGGGGTTTGCTGATTTGCTTCACTGCCTCTTGACATCAGTCGACGCTCGCCCTCAGCTCTTTCGCTTCCATCGGGATCACTATCATCATCATCATCATCAATTTCCGATTCTTCATCTTCATCTTCTTCCTCCTCTTCATCTTCATCTTCCTCTTGTCCACAGATCATTCCACGGTTTCCTCCAGGCATTATATTGCTATTGCTTTTTTCATCACCATTGGTGCCGGCAGCTGTGTGGGTTGTTGTGGCGGCAGTCGCAGCAGCAGCAGCAGCGGCAGCGGCGGCTCCCTTTGCACACGGCGGCCTCGCATCATTCCGCGGTACGGCGGGCGCATTGCTGCCATGTGCAGCCTTACTCCCCACGGGTGGCGACTGCACGAGATGCACGACGCCCTCCACCAGCATGCGGTCCTGTCCCAAATAAATGAAGCCACGCCTCAACTCCATGTGGTGGGATTCGTCCCGCTCAACCAGCTCGTGTTGGATGATCCGAGACAACACCAAATGAACGGCCCCCGATTCAAAGAACTCAACTGTGGCCTCACCCCCCACACGAGGCGAGGTTCCAGATCTTCCCTCCGCGTTTCCTCCACTATTTTTGTTGAACACCACCTTTTTTATGTGAGCCGCAGGAGTGCGGTCAAAGTGGCGTGCAAAGAACTCGCGCAGTAAAGATTCATTGGCGTGCAAGCGGGCTGGTAATTCCCACAGTTGCACTGCTTTTCCATCAAGCACGGCTTCCTCTAACATCAAGTCAATTTGTCACAAAAACAGCACAAAGACGGCCAACAACCTCTTACTTCCCCGTACGTTCCCAAGACGGCAGAAGACACAAATAAAAAGAAGGAGAGGGTTACGCGGCAAAGAAAAGAAAAAAAACCAAAAAAAAAAAAAAGACAGGGCGCACAACAACAACAACAACAATAAGAAAAAAGAGTGAGATGATCGCAGAATCCGGCATCCCGTCAATAAAAAAAAAAAAAAAAAAAAAAAAGAAGACCGCGTCGCAAAAAAAAAACAAAGAAAGAAAAGGAAAGAATGATACCGACAAACAAAAGAGAGAGAGAGAGAGATTAAATTAAAGAGGCAGAGTAAATTGGGGGTTCATTCCTTTCATCGTTGGATTTAACGGAGTTAAAACAACAAATACCGGTTTAACTGCCGCTTTTGCAGGCCTTCCAAACAAAAAACAAAGCGCAAAGCACATAAGAACAAGAGAAGAAATACGCAAAAAAAAAAAAGAAGAAAAAAAAAAAAAAAACGGAAACAATAAAAATAAATAAATAAACCAACGAAACACGCATAACAAAAAAAACAACAGTTTTTCCTTCTTTTCGCTTTCACCTAAATATATATATATATATAAGACGTCGCTGAGATTTAATAAAAATAAGCACACATGCACCTGTACATATATATATATATATATATATATATACAAAGATATATACATTAATATACTTTTTTTTTTTTTGCTGGTGTTGATTGTGGGGTCTCTGAGAGAAGAGTGGGCAAAGTCCCTCTGCCCAACCGGAATACGCCATAAAAGTTGATTTGAACAAGCACACATACAAATACGTAAATATAAATATATAATTTAGGGGTTCTTACTCTTTCTGTCATTCTCTTGTGAGGAATTGGAGAAGAGAAAAATGCCACGGAGGAGGAAAGTTCCTTTTTGCCCTTAAGACTTGCTTTTTGCTACGAATTTGGTTAATACTTTATTTTCCTTTATTCTGTTTTTTTTTTTTTTCCCCTTCATTCTTCTTCCTTCTATCCCTTTCTTCCCCTAAAAAGGGGTAATATAATCCCGCCCATTGGGGGGAAAAAAAAAAAACCTTCACTTGCACCTCTCGTACATTATTCGCTCTCCCCCCCCTGCTTAACTCTCCTCTCTTTCGCCCTTTCCCTCCCTCCCTCCCATCAAAACACCAAAAACAAAAGCAACACACCACCACACAAAAAAAAAAAAAAATTTTTTTTTTTCTTCCTCTTTTTTTTTTTTTTGATAGCAGCAAACAAAAGAGATAAATAAATAGAGAGAGAGAGAAAAAAAAAAAATTAAAGTGGCAGGGTAAATTGGGCGGTTCATTCCCTTCTCTTCTCTACTTCGTTATGGATTTAACGGAGTTAAAACAACAAATTCTCGCGTTTAACGGCCCTGCCTTTGCAGGCCTTCCAAACACAAAACAAAGCGCAAAGCACAAAAGAACAAGAGAAGAAATATGCGAAAAGAAAAAAAAAACGGGAACAATAAAAATAAATAAATAAACCAACAAAAGACGCACAAAAACAAAAACAAAAAAAAAAAAAAACAACAGTTTTTCCTCCTTTTCGCCTTCACCTAAATAAATATATATAAAAGACGTCGCTGAGATTTAATAAAAATAAGCACACATGCATCTGTATATATATATATATATACGTGGCAATAGAGAGGGAGATCCACAAAAACACCCGCCGTTTCTCCTTTCCTCTTTTGTGTTTAAATTTCTTTTTTCTCAAAAAACAACAACAACAACAACAACAAGTGATGGGTATTATCGAATTATCACTGTTTACACCTACACCTATAGATAGATATATACATACATACATTAATATACTTTTTTTTTTTTTTTACTGGTGTTGATTGTGGGGCCTCTGAGAGAAGAGTGGGCAAAGTCCCTCTGCCCAACCGGAATATGCCATAAAAGTTGATGTGAAGAAGCACACGGACAAATACGTAAATATAAATATATAATTTAGGGGTTTTTTTACTCTTTCTGTCATTCTCTTGTGAGGAATTGGAGAAGAGAAAAATGCCACGGAGGAGGAAACTTCCTCTTTGCCCTTAAGACTTGCTTTTCTGCTACGAATTTGGTTAATACTTTATTTTCCATTTATCCCGTTTTTTTTTTTTTTTTCTTTCTTTCCCTTATTCATTCTTCTTCCTTCTCTCCATTTCTTCCCCTAGAAATGATGGGGGTGCTGTATATAAATGTCCTCCCGTCCATTGGGTGGGAAAAAAACCTTCACTTGTCACCTCTCGTACAATATTCCAGTCTGCTCTCCCCCCTCGCCGCCTCTTTCATTGCCTCTCAGTAAATATACATATGCATGTACACATACTGATTCCTCCTCCTTCATGTTCTCTTTTTTTTCCACCTGTGGCTTCTGGGACCGACTCCTTTCGTTCCTCCATTCCCTCCCTCTCCATCAGAAACAGGCCGACACAAATAAACACAAAAGAACACACACACACACACACACACACCCTTTCTTTATTGAGTCTCAGCTAAAAGACATCTAAAGCAAACAAGTGCTAAACAAACGAACACATACACGCACACACAAAAACGCATAAATGAATGTGTTTTACAGCCGCATAACTCTCAATTTTCTCTTTCTTTTTTGTTTTACCTTCTCCCTCTTCGTGTTTTTTTTTATTTTTACTTTTTTGTTTAGACACCGCATTATGCTTGTAGGCCACATATCCCTTCGTTCGGCACGGATGCGACCGCTGTGACAAGGGCGACAGCCATCATTGGTAAACCAAACGCGCGCCGCAGCTCGGAAACAAAGTCTCTGTCGCGACAAATAGTTTTTCCGGGATCATCGGACAGCTTCGCAACGGGTTTCCCCTCACAGTCAGTCATCTTAACGACGATATTAATCCCACGTGCACCAGGGATGGAGCAGGAAAGCTGCGTGCCGATGCCGCACATGACATTGATTTCGTTAGAAAAGGTACGATGCAGCATCGCGGCCTTTTCGAGGTCCAGAGAATCAGAAAAGACAAGCGTTTTGGTTTTGGGGTCAATGCCAAGTTTCCGGTAGTGTTTCACGGCCTTTTGCCCCCACTCGATAGGGTCACCGGAATCGTGGCGAAGGCCGGTGTATGCATCCGCCAGATCCTTGGTGAGGTCACAAAGGAAACTGTCCATGGAGATGCAGTCCGTGAGTGCAATGCGAAGATCATGCGGGTACTCCTTCAACCACTGCGTCAGCGCCACCCGCTGCGAGTCACGTAATATGGGAGTCAGCTGCTGATGAGCCTGAAACCACTCGTGTGCCTGTGTGCCAACTGCGGGGAGACCCAGATTCTTCGCCAGAAGGTAATTGCTCGTGCCACAGAAGTATCGACCAAACTTTGGATGCGAATGGAGCGCCTTTACAACGGCCTCCTGCACGCCAAAACTATAACGTCGCCGGGTTCCAAATTCCGAGACGCAAAATGTCTCAATCGACTCTTCAGTTGTCTGGGCGAAAAAAGCCTCTAGTTTTTTTTCAAGGTGTGCCAACGCCTCTGCCACCCCTAAATTCGGCGTACGACGTCGATGCACCACCTCACTCACAATGGCTAGGAGCGGCACCTCCCACAGAATCGTCTCCACCCAGGGGCCGTTAATGTTGATGGCAAGATCCACGTTTCCGTCGTCTGACGGCACAGCACGCACCGTCACTTGCTGTGGGTTGAACCGATATTTGCGGAGCCAGTCCAGGTAGTCCTTTCGTAAATATCGTTTCGATGCCAGGTATTTATACTCATCATCTGTGAGGGCGAGGTTTTGCATGAGATGAACTTCTTCGCGTATGGCGTCAGCGGCGTCCCCAAAGTGTTCATCCCTATCACGACAGCAAAAATCAAAAGCCGTGCAAACGGAAGGGTATAGGTGAAATACAGCCTGCTGCATATGCAACTTGTATGCATCTGTGTCCAGCACGGACGTAATGATCGGCCTGGCCACATCCACCATTTGCCCCTCTACCCCTCGTCCGAAAGTTCCCCTAACTACTTTTCCCTCTCAGTCACCACAACCCCCCAAACCCTATATATTATGATTATGATTATTATTAATGGACCGGGTGCTCAGAAAAATGCAAAGGATGAAGAGAGAAACACATGAAAAAAACAAACAAACAAACAAACAAAAAACAATACAACCATCACACTCTCCAGCACATACCGTGATCAATGCATAAACCCACAGAGTCGGCCATTCCTCGTCTATTCACGCCGTCCTCACAACAAGAAGCCCCCCCCCCTCCCCAAAAGGGGAGGGTATGATAAAAGTATAAAAATGAGACGCACACGCAAAAATGCTCGTCAGGACTAAACTGAATCATACATACATACATATACAAATATATATATTTCATGGGGCAATCAAGAAGAAGCAAAAACAACAACAACAAAAAAAAAAAAAAAAAGCAAAACTCAAAAATCTGTTTACATCAGTTGGTATGAGGGAGGGAATCTCAAGACGACGAGTCTACTCGCCCCACTTCTTCCCCTCTAATTCTTACCATATCGCCTCACCGAAAAGCGGCACTGTGCGTGCTTTTCCTTTCATCTTTCAATGGAGAATCACCTTCGCGCTCACGAATTACTGACGGAGGAACTATTGGACTGACAGGGGCCAAGTGCAGCCGCGCCGTGATCCGCGCGATTCGGTCCCTCGTTTCCATCATGCCAAGGGACTGAATCCGAAGTGTCTCCAATAACTGAGTGCCAGTAGTCTTTCCCATTTTCTCAGATGGGGATACACTGTTGTGCCTAGAGCTGCGGCAAGACAACACTGTTCCAAGGACTGAGTCTTTGCGTCCAAGTGCAAGCAACATGCGTCTTTGTGCCTCCATGTGCTCTTGAATGAGGTCCTGCCGCTGAGCTTCATCTTCCACGGGGGATGCGGTGAGAGCTGAAAAAGCATTCTGTCGAAGCGCGCATGAGACAGGAGTCTGCGTCACCTCAATATCGTTTGATGCAGGTAAATCCCACTTCCATGCGACTGCTCCAGCCTGCGCCTTTGCCATTCGACCAGAGTGCGAAAGACCTCCAACAACAAAAACAGGTGGAACGTGGTTTCTTGTATCCAAAGGCGTGAATGTCTCCTCCGGTAAACCATTACCAACTGCCGTACCATTCGTCAAACCTGAATGATTATTCGTGTTAATGCTGTTGTGATTGTTGACGCCGGAAGCGGACAAGAAAGATTCACTTGATGGCTCAGCATGCACACCGCCCCTGGGGTTCCTTTCGAAAGCCAGCGGTGTTCTGTGGGCAGCTGAATCTTCATCAGAGCCGTTCACAGGCAATCCACGCAGTCTAGAAATAAATTCACTCTTGACAAGACCCTGAATATTTTCTTCCTTTAAACGCCGTGAGTGAATATGCGTGGATAGGACACCGGCTTCCTCAAAGGGTGTAGTTGCCTTCGGGAGAAATCGCCGTAGCAAGCGGTCTTTTGCGTGTGAATCTTTTTTTTCTCGATTCCCAAATTCCCGCACTTCTGCACCCGTTGGCTGCATGGAGGGGTATTCCAGTGGATTGATCTCTGGTGTTGCCCCACTAGGGGGCGCGGAAGGAGGAAAACGAGTTGTAGGCGAGGTCCAGAGCTCCGTCGTGTCTGCCATGGGATGGCATGTAGACAACTCACTTCCTGAGAAAGAATCCCGAAGGATTTTGCCCACCTTTGATGTACCACGCGTCAAACGCAATCCTCGGGAACCCACCGGATGACTCTTTTCCCCTTTCGGTGTTTCTTGAAGAAAGTCAACTGCTTGAACAGAGCAGCCCCGTGCTGGAAGTCGTCTTGTCGGTTTTACACCAAGGAACTCATATGTTGACTCTTTGCCTAGGGTCCAGATGTTCATTCCACACTCCCCAATAATCGTACCAGTAAGCGTAAACACTCGGGTAAAGTTGTCTGAGCCAGACGACACAACAATTATGCCTGCTGATGCCGTGGAAGACGTGAGGTCCAGATAAAAACCGGCATCGGAAGTCGGACCGTAGTTGCCGATAAAATGCTCTGCTTCTCCCTCACTTAAACTCCCACACGCTTGCTCCCCCACCTCCGCCCCTTTCGCGATGGGCAAAGGCGTCTCTGTTGCTGTGGATGCTGTTGTTACTCCTCGTGGATCTCGCCGTATTGGTTCTTTTACAATGGACACCCCTGACACCGAGGGAAAACCGCAATGAAACACATATTCCTGGCAGAATCGGAGAAATACATAAAGGGTTTTCTCTACATCCACCTCTTGCTCTAGTCCTTTCTGCTGCTGATTCTCATCGGGCTGTCCGGCCACATCATTTTGTCCCTTTGCCTTCGAGCTTGGGGATTTTCCCACAAACTCGTAGTTGCGGAAGGGTGAGCCGGGCCAATGAGCCATCGGTCTTTCTGCATCGCCTTTCAACGGCGGAGTACGCGCTGGTCGCATGGAGCCCGGATCATTCACCGCTTGTAGTTGAAGGTTGCACACGTGAATATCGCCTCGATCATCTGCAAATACAAAACATTGATTGCACTCATCAATTGCCACATGTGCAAGTCCCGTTTCCCCTCTTCCCGCTGGGAACGCACTTCGCAAGCTAACAGAGTCCATTAAAAGCCGCCGCAAAGTGTGCCATAACGCTACCGTGCCATCCGCATGCACAGACATAAGGATATGTGGTCCCACTGCGTGCAAGGGAAATATTGCAATGATACGCGATGTGAGGACGGACGCCTGCACATCACTACGACGTTTCTCTGACGAAAATGAAATGGAACGGTGCATGGATTCCGTGGGCTCCGTCACCCACAATGCCGATCCCACCTGACGCTCAGCCAAGAAATGATAGAAAATAAGAGCACCAGAAGAAGTCCCACAAACAAGGATCTGCAGTGACACGGGCAACATGGAAAGGATCTCTCCGTAGACTGTTGGCACCTCCCACTTGTTTGCGCTCGCAATTGTAAATGTGCCAGACTCCCTCGTGGAGAAAAGATGACCTGCCGCGGCAAAAAAGAAAAAAGTGGTGCCATCCCGCATAAGAGATTCAAGCGACGTCACCTCTGGTCTTAACGTGGTTGTGGCAAAACTCTCGGTGGCTGCCGTGATGACATTCGTCGTCTGACCATTTACCAAATTCCAAACAGCCACGGCACCATTCTGAAACCCAGTCAGTAATCGACGCCCCAATCCATCCAATGCAAAGGAAGAAAGCCGTGCTGCATTCATAACCACGGAATCGGAAAAATCCTTCAATTGAAATGCAAAAACAGGAGCACCGTTGGATCTTTTCCATGTCATAACCAATCCCTCTAAATCAATAGTAACAATAAGATCATACGTCTTGTTGTATATCATACCCACCATCGATGCCATATTACCCTGGTACTTGTTTGAACAGGCAAACGCCGCACTAAGTTCCTTCCCATGGTAATAAGGATGAGAAGCCAAACAGAGAAGACGCATCTTCTTTTCATCATATACAACGCACTGGGGATGAAGATGGTGTACATGTATCACCTGCGTCAAGCGATACCCGTGCGTGTCAAAGATAAAAATCGTTCCATCTATTCCCACCGTAAAGATTTGCCTTTGTCTTATGTGCACCGCACAACAGCGACAGGGACTATTGTGCGCATCCAAGATGGCTAACGGTGCGTCATGCGAAAAATCCCAAACAATGCCATATCGTTCCGGGCCCACAGTTACAAGCAGACGCAGCTGTGTATTCACTGCAAAATCATGCACGGCGGAGTGCTGTTCTGATCCCGAAGTAAAAAAAGTTCTTAGATGTACACCTGTATCTAGGGAAGTCATTTTCACTAAACCATCATCAGACGCCGTTAAAAGGGCATTACTATCAAAAAGGATGCTCATTTTGTTGATGCGCTTTTCATGCAATCGGACTACCGCATACGGGGAGACCACCCTTCGTAAAGCCTTTGGAATCACATAGAATCGAACCTCACCCACTACCGTTGCGATAAGTAGCACTTCTTCCCGCAGCATAGAATGATGAAAAAGTGAACAAGATACGGAATCCACAAGACCTGCAAGCATGCACTCCTCCACACGGCACTGGACATAGGGACCCGTACCGGGTGGCGCTAACGCTGTTGCGGCAGCCGGCATTTTTCTTTTAGATTCACTAGAGTGCTGTTTCACAGGATAGGCAACTGGACTCCCACCACCACCAATACTACTTGTAGAGGCGGCTCCAAACAAGTCTCTCGCACCTTTCGGACCGAACCGCTTTTCCTTTGCCTTGATCTTCCCCCCCACCTTGACGGACTGTACACTATCATGGGCGTACATATAACCATCCATAGTGTCGACTAATGCACGCCCACGGTAGAGGCGCTTTACCTCCAGGGTTTTCGAATCCAGAACAATCACCCTACGATCCATTGTTACAATAAGGATACTTTGAATTTGATTCGCCCAGTGCACACCAACAACCCAACAGTCCCCTGCAAAGACAATTCCACGGCTTGTCAGAGTCTCCAGGTCCCATGCCCGTACAGTGCCTTCGGACCCACCGGTCAATAGGAGTTTACGCCGTGTGTCCGCCTCCATGCAAGTTCCCGTTATATGCTGCGAGTGCGAAAAGCAATAGCTCGGTTCAGGTGTTGTGGATAACTCTGAAATCGGTCCATTAGCAAGATGGGAGCGGTGACGACTTTGGGAGACTAAAAACGTTGAGAAATCATCCCAAGTTGTGCACCCCTTCGCTTCGTAGTCAACCTTTCTCATAAGATCTATAATTTCCGCATCCGTGGCGCTGGGGATAAAAACTTTAATCGCCTGTGCAAACTCCTGTTCGGATA
>NW_001849455.1:50853-91946 GCF_000209065.1 Trypanosoma cruzi
TTCCGGGCCCACAGTTACAAGCAGACGCAGCTGTGTATTCACTGCAAAATCATGCACGGCGGAGTGCTGTTCTGATCCCGAAGTAAAAAAAGTTCTTAGATGTACACCTGTATCTAGGGAAGTCATTTTCACTACACCATCATCAGACGCCGTTAAAAGGGCATTACTATCAAAAAGGATGCTCATTTTGTTGATGCGTTTTTCATGCAATCGGACTACCGCATACGGGGAGACCACCCTTCGTAAAGCCTTTGGAATCACATAGAATCGAACCTCACCCACTACCGTTGCGATAAGTAGCACTTCTTCTCGCAGCATAGAATGATGAAAAAGTGAACAAGATACGGAATCCACAAGACCTGCAAGCATGCACTCCTCCACACGGCACTGGACATAGGGACCCGTACCGGGTGGCGCTAACGCTGTTGCGGCAGCCGGCATTTTTCTTTTAGATTCACTAGAGTGCTGTTTCACAGGATAGGCAACTGGACTCCCACCAACACCACTACTACTTGTAGAGGCGGCTCCAAACAAGTCTCTCGCACCTTTCGGACCGAACCGCTTTTCCTTTGCCTTGATCTTTCCACCCACCTTGACGGACTGTACACTATCATGGGCGTACATGTATCCATCAATAGTGTCGACTAATGCACGCCCACGGTAGAGGCGCTTTACCTCCAGGGTTTTCGAATCCAGAACAATCACCCTACGATCCATTGTTACAATAAGGATACTTTGAATTTGATTCGCCCAGTGCACACCAACAACCCAACAGTCCCCTGCAAAGACAATTCCACGGCTTGTCAAAGTCTCCAGGTCCCATGCCCGTACAGTGCCTTCGGACCCACCGGTTAATAGGAGTTTACGCCGTGTGTCCGCCTCCATGCAAGTTCCCGTTATATGCTGCGAGCGCGAAAAGCAATAGCTCGGTTCAGGTGTTGTGGATAACTCTGAAATCGGTCCATTAGCAAGATGGGAGCGGTGACGACTTTGGGAGACTAAAAACGTTGAGAAATCATCCCAAGTTGTGCACCCCTTCGCTTCGTAGTCAACCTTTCTCATAAGATCCATAATTTCCGCATCCGTGGCACTGGGGATAACAATTTTAATCGCCTGTGCAAACTCCTGTTCGGATAAAACACGTGTGTACGCATCGTGCCCGGAACCCTGATTCAGCCCATCAGATGAAAAGAGTGCACGCTGAAGCTCTTCCTCTGTTTGCACCGGCTGATAAGCACCACCAGGTGGTCCAATAAATACACCCGAGGAATGTTCCTGAGGGCGCTCTTCACACAAATTTTCCCTTTCCTCAACTTGGGAATGCCGTCCAGTATTCTCCATCTTCTTGCCTCCCCCCGACAGTCTACTCAAGGAAGAGCAGTTCCTCACCATAAAAGTCTTTCCCGTGATGTTCCTGCTGAAAGGACGACGATTAGCGTCTGCTTTTGGTCCTAACATGCCGTTTTCAAAATAGTCCGCATCCACTGAGAAAAAACACATAAGACGCCGTAATTCATCCAGAGAAAACCTTTCTTCCAGAGGCTGCGTCCAGCCTCCCTGCTGCACCGTACTGGCATCATCATCCACGGCCTCTGTGGCGTTGGGGTCATCATCATCACCATCGTCATCCCTTTGGGGGTACTCCACACTCGATGTCGGTTTTCGCAGAGTTTGAAGGAACGCTTCCTCATCCTTTGGACACATCAGCGGCAGGAGACGCTTGTCTTTGCGACCAAAATTCTGTTTAGAGACAGGCGTTCCCCTACTTCCAACAAACCGCATGCCAAATAAAGACCGTTGCGGCCCGTTCCCGCTGCACAGCGTGTTTTCTGGTGACTGCACATAGCTGCTGCGTGATGGCAGAGAATCCGGCAACAAACCATTCATTTCACGCGGCCTCTCACCACCAAAACGTTTGACGTACGCGGATGGGCCACGGTCCTCACCCTGCCCATCTTGGTCTAAGAATATATTTTGCGCTCCAGTGTTCATAAGTTTAATATCAATTAACTTGCAATATTAAAATATAAACGCATATACACCTGGCACAGTATCTTTGACTATGACTTGGGAAATCACTCCTCTATTCCTTCCTTTATATCTTCCTTACGTCGTCTTATTCGAACCGTCTTCTCTTTGTTTCTCACACACACAAACAAAGTACGCCACGCCCTAATTTCCCCTGACAAAAGAAGAAAAAAAATAAATAAATAAATAAGAAAAGAGAAGAAACAATGTATTTCTCTTCCATACAACCCTTTGAGGGGATAAGTTACAAGCATTTATACATTCACACTAATTGAGAGTTCCAGATGACTCTTTGTCTTTCCAGTTTTCATTAACAACAACAAAAAGGAAACAAGAATTGTTGAGAGCCGTCCACGTGTTTTTTTTTTTTAGGGCACTGAGTAACATAGTTTGGAGAAGAAAGAAATAGAGGTCCCGCAAATGCAATTATAGGTCATCTGAGGCCATATGAATCTGCACCAGGACCTTGAGGGCCAAAACAAAGTTGGCAAACTCGTTGTCGCACGCCGCATGATCCTCTTCTGTAAGGGTAGTAAGGCTATTAAATGCGTTGGGCATCATGCTTAAAAGCAGACACAGCTCACGAAGACAAATTAGACTGTCAACAGCCACCGAGGAGTGACTACTAAAAATATGAGTCGCTGGCTGCGATTGATGTTGAGAAACATGGGTGCACGGACGCCGGGATGAAAGTGCGATGGCATGACCCACAAGTGAAGTGTTGACCACGGTGTTTTTCAGCACATTCGCCACCACTTCCAGTTTTTCCTCACACTCCGATGGATTCGCCTTTGCCGGGTTGCCGGTGGAGCCGACTTCGTCCCCTGCAAACTCCGCGGTGGTGGTGTTGGTGGTGTTGGTGGTGGCCCTTCTTTCGCCACGGCTACCTCTTTGACTGTTGCACGCGTATTTCGATTCCGCCACCTCTGAAAAGCCCTCCACCTCGGGAGAGGGCAACTCCTGAGACAAGGTACTAATTTCTACACCCTGTGTATTTTGCAAACGGTAACCCAAGTTCGAGAGTTGCATGTACACACGGCCATAAAAAAGCTCCAAAGCTTCCTCTATTTCCCCCGACTTCGAAATCGTTGTAGCCATACGAAACAAGCACCTCATGATAGAAGGAAACTCCTGAAGAAAAGCTCTTGTAAAGGCGCCATTGGCAGAAAAACGAAGGCGGTTTGGAGCGGCGGCCTGCGCGCCTCCCCCAGCGGAACCAGCTTGAGTGCTGCCATTATTATTGGCGTTGCTGCTGCTTATTGTGGCGGAAGCAGCAGCGGCTATGGGTGACACAACTGGGGAGCTGTTGATATTAATACCTGAGGGCCCAGTGTTTGCATGCGACGGAGTGCTTGATGGGCGACTAGATATGGAGGAGAGTTGTGGCCTAAGTGTTCTCGGAGTTACTGACGAGGCTGCTGAAAAACCTGACTGCGCGTCGCCATCCAGTTTCCCCGTGCTTGTGTTGCGTGGCAGCAATGCATGTGAAACATTTGTCGTGGGCGACAGCATCGTCGTCCCAGCCGCAGTGGTTGCGTGAGGATTTCCACTCGTCCCTCCGCCTGTGTTAATTGTGATTGCACGTTGAACTTCGTCAAACTGCACTTGCCACCGTGAGCGCATCGCCTCTCCAAATATCAGTTGATGCATTTCCGCCACCACACGGTATTCGTCTAAAAAACGAGCGATACGGGCACATCCGCCAGAGAAGTCCTCTCGGATATTCAGCTGCGACCCATCACACCATAAAGACAATGCCTGGCAGGCGGTGGTGCACTCTTCATACGATAACGGAGTCCAGAAACGCCCTCTCAGTCGATGCTCAAAGCCAAACACAAAAGTCCCGTACTGGACCCCAAGTGTTCCATGCAGGGCAAAACACTGCTGAAGAGCGGTGAGCACAGGTGTGGTGTATGGAATCAGCATCCCATCACGACCACGATAGGCGGAGACAAGAAAATTGCATACCCTTTTGAGATTTTCCCACTGACGCTTTAAAGATCCTTCACTGATGCCTGCCTCTATAAGCTTTTGTATATTTTGACTACGAATGGCACGTGCTCCAAATAAAAACCAGCTTTCGGACTCTTGTTCAAGCTCCAGTTTGTGCATGCGATCACCAAAAAACATTTTTAGCACCTTTTCGTCGACGCCGTAGAACACCTCCACCATGCGCCGACGGTCCTTCAATGTCATCGGAATCGAGTACCTTGAGAGAAAGGCATAGGGGGTTGCCAAGTAGTTTTCACGGAACATGTCAAAAAGAACAAATTGTTCCACCAACTCCTGACGCAAAATGGAGCGTTCGCCTCTCACCATGTCCGAGAGGGCCTGCTGAAATTCTCGATGAAATGTAGAACTCAAAGGGTCAAGAAAAGCGCTTAGACTACGTGAATCCACCGCAAGTTCATTCCCATGGTTCCCGGCCCCTGTTTCATTGGCGTTCTTCTCTCCCTCTTCGTCGCCGTGCTTAGCACTCTCTGTATCAGCCGTCATTTCCATCTGAGGGAGTGAGAACCTACAGGTATCGGGGAGGCTGAGAGGCTGCGGCGCCTCCATCTGGAGGTTTCGCCAACATTCCACACCTACAGGCACCGGGGAATCCAAAAATATATTCCCGGGCTGCTTCTGAGATTCCTTTTCATCGTCACCCGTGGGCCATGTCACATCTGCATTTAATATATACTGTAGTGCCTCCTCCACTGAAAGTCCAGCGACGTACGCCTCCAAGGCGTCGAAATTAATGCTCACAGGTGACACAGAGTGGGCGTGAATTGAAAGACGCAACGACATTAGGATAACACCACTTCTACCTGGACCACTAAAGATGGAGACAATAAAAATATGTTTGTGTGCATGTGTAAAAAGAAAAAAATAAAATAATAAAATAAAATCGTCTCCGTGTTTCAGCTTACACGACATTGATACAGACACACATATAAGTGACAAATGAAAAACGGAATGAGACGACAACCAAAAATCTAACAAAAAGAAAAAAACACACTAAAGACCGAGTCTTGAGAGAGTGTCGGCAAATGAATTAGAAGAAGGATTTCCTCTCGAGCTGTTGCCGCTTTTTTTGAAAGTGTGACGACGACCTTTTGGTGGTGGTCCTCGCGGAAGTGTGGGAAATTGCGCATTGACTTCACTTTCATCTGTCGAGAACTCAGGTCTTCCCGCACACGAGACAACTTTCGAGGTCGAAGGAGACCCCTCCGTTCGAGCCTCCCCCCGCACCGGTGCCACAGCGCTGACGTCTTGTTCTGCGCTACGAATATTCATTGCGAGACGATCCTTCTTGCGAGGGGCCGGCTCCTTCGAGGCAGCCGAACGGCTTCTTTTCCCGCGTGCCAAGGAGCCTTTAGGAACCGCACGAAGAGCCGCCTTTGGAATGGTGGATGTGTTCCTCATCGCCATGGCAGGAGTCCTCACCACGCTTCCACGTTTATTGCGCTTCCGCCTGCGTGTGCGGCCCACAATGGTGGCAAGTCGTGCCTCCACAGAAACGCCAAAAGTTGTGTCTGAAGCATGCAGCGGTGTCTTCGATGGTGACTTTTCGTCCGTTATCTCTGATAGTTGACCACAGGAAGGTGATGATTTTGTTGGTGGTGTGGACACGCAGACTTTCTTCCCCCGTGACAGCCATTCATTGTTCATGCAGCGGCGGCACACATATGTTCCTCTGGTCGCCGTGTGCTTTTCATTGAGCTCCTTCATGTCGGAGGAATTCACATCATCGACGTCGCCAGGAATTTGGAATGAACTCGTTCGCGACGTTGAAAGAAGCGCCTTGGTCTCTCCTGCTAAAAGGTACACCCCGCAGCGGCGGCACCACATACGATGAGCTGCACGCAACGACCACAACTGTCGTCTTCCATCGTGTTGACCGTTCGACAAACGCCTCCGACGGCTTGTGTAGCACGGCCCCAATGGATGGCTTGCCGCTCTGCGGAGCGTGTGCGACCCGTAATGCGCCGAGAGATCGTAAAGAAGGGCTGTCACGGGTGAATTCACATCTGTCAACATTTTGGAGGCGTTGGAGTCAAGCGGCGAGAGACCACTCGGAGTATTTTGCAGCAATTCCAACATCGCTGCAGAGAGTGAGGCACAAAACTCTGCGCCAATCAACTGACTCTGCAGCGCAAAGGAAGGAGGGATACTGCGCGGCAAGAGACGCGTGTGACGCAACGCCGTCAACGTCGAAGGGGATAACAGGGAGCCTGACTCCTCATTGCAATCAACACCCTTTTCTTGCATCTACCGGTAGCCCCACCGCAAAAAAAAGAAAAAAAAAGACCTCTCGTTGATTAAACTAGAAGATAAAGAAAACATCTGGTACATGAACATGCATAATGATTTTTATTTGTTTCTGCAAGCGGTCACTGCTGTTGAAGCCGTTTACCCGCCACGCTCCATTTCCTTCACCTCAGACAACTGGAAGAGAAACCACAGGCAAGAACGCACACACAAAGAGAGAGGGGAGACACTCACACATACGGCCAGACGCCTAAACACATATAAAGAGGGTTAAATAGGAGTAATTGTTGACCTCACTGACAGAAATTTTCACCCACCGCGTTATTCCAGGAATCAAAGCGGCGATAAAGCCATTGTTTTACTATTTTTCTTCAACTCTTCCTGCACCTCCGCCATTCGAAGAATGGAGTTCCGGAGAGAAATCAGCAATCGGCGGTGATATTCCTGCAACAACTCCTCGGGGTCAATGTACCACCCAAAACGGGCGTGTATGACATCCCCCCACTTCAAAATCCATTGATTATTTGCCTTCAACAAAGCAACATCAACCACCCTTCCTCCACGCACTGCAGGCATTTTCTCCACTTCAACATGACTAGCTCTTTTTGACTTCTTATTTTTCTTTACATCTGTCATGAGACCCACGGACAAGCTTCCTTTTCGGGTAATTTCAAGCTTCGCTCGGTCTTCCTCTAGACGCTGCGCACACCACTTTCGATACGCCACCCGCCGCAAGGAAAATTGTTCCTCCAACATGGCCATCTTGTATTCCTTCGTTGTAATAACGTGTTGCCAAAGGACCGATGCAACAATAAAACCAAGACGATCCGTCGTGGCACAAGCATTCGTGTACTTTTTCAGTTCATCTCTGCTGTCCAGTTCAAGCTTCCCCCAGAGTCGCAACATTCGGTTCACCGCACGTTCCCTTTTCGCAATACAGTGACGGAAAAAACGTTGTATCGTGCGAGTGGCAGCGAGCAATCGCTTCATCAATTGGTAAAGAAAAAGACGTTGACTATACTGAAGGTATTCGCGGATAACGTTCGCATTGGCCGTAAGAGTGGCTGGAGAATGTTTCATTACCAACGCGTAAAGCTTCGGGTTCGTGTAGACCAGGTAGGCCTCATCGCCCAATGGCTGACGTCGAAACGTCTTTGCTTCGACAGGGCCTTTTTTCGTCAACGTTGAGGAGAGGCTCCAAATCACGGAAGAGGAGTGACTGCCATCAGGTTTATTTCTCTGCTCTTCTTCATCGTCGACTTGAGAGCCCGGTGTCGTCTGGTTAAGCCCATGGCTGGATCCCGCCGCATCGTCCACGCAAGATAAAATAATCCCATTCCTTAATTTTGTTGGTAAAAGCAGTTGGAGTGAGAAGGCACGTGACACCGCCCCAGGTGCGCACTGATCCAAGACACTTTGGATAAGTCCATACTGCAGGGCCTGATTTCGCGTAACTTTCACAGATACATTTTCAGGAATGAGCGAAAAGGTTTGCATCATGGAGCCCATTCCCACCTTGGAAACTGACAGAAACTCTCGAAGAAGCAGGCGAACCTGAAACCTCTGACAGCTGCCCCAGGCACCTCCTGTGACACTATTATTGTAGCTCATCTGATTCCCACTATTCACGGGCATTGTTTTGGAGCTCTCAGGGGATTTATTGCCAAATGGTAACCAAATCTGTAGAATACGGCCTTCCTGCAAAAAAGCCGTTCCACCAAGTAAGAAAGAATCGTTCCCATTCCACACCATTCCCGCCGCGAACCGCGGTGGACGCACAGTAACTGCCACAAGTACTCCACTTGCGGGATTTGGAGCTTGATACCACACATCATTCCACTCAGAAAGACTACGTGTACTTTCATCTATCATAGCTGCCTCAGGTAATTTAGAGTTTGTCCCTTCCATATCCATCATATTCTGCCGTATTAGGTAACGCAGACGTACCTCATGGGCAGCTGCAGCTCGCGACAACAGCTCATACACATCACGAAGAACAAATTCCGTGAATTGCCGATGGTACCCGCTGTCGGTTACCCCCTCCACGCTTTCTGAAGCGAGGCATTCTGCGCTCGCCTCATCTGTGGCGATATGTTTCAACGACTCAGGGAATGCGTTTAAAAGGAATTCCTGCATTTCTTTCGCATCTTGTCCCTCATTTTCGTCGTTTTCCGTAGTGCGCAATGACGTGCCAAGGTAAATATCCGTGAGGGATCTATCTGACGCTCTATCCACGGAGGATGAGTCGTTCTGCACGCCGGCACTGGCATTCAGTACGTCCCCATGACTGACAATCGGCAATCGTTCGCAAACAATTTCCGGCAACGGGCTAATAGAGCTTTTGCCGTGCGCCATCTGGTGGCGCGTCAAAGCAGGGAATGTCACGCGCGTTGTGCAGCCAAGAAACTTAGACTCATCTTTACTTCCGACAAGGAACGGATGGGTTGACTTCAGACTCTCCTCTGCAGCTGGCAGACGAATGGGCTGGGGCTGCGGATGCCGTGGAATTTTCTTCATGTCGAATAAATGTCCTCCTCCTCCTCCAATTATGTCCCTTTATTGCCTGCTTTGATCCTCCCCAGAGGCAACACGCAGGCCGAAGGAGAAGCCTCCAAGAAGAAAAAAAAGACGCTGTGCAGAAACACGCACACCACAGAAAGAAAAAAAAAGAAAAAAGAAAAGAAAAATGTTATGGTGTTCTGCCCACCTCAACAGAGAAGTAACGGAGCCGGCGATTTTCTTCCAAGATGAACACAATGATCAAGTACCAAGTCATCAGATTAGAAAAAATTCAAAGAAAAAAAAAACGACAAAAACAAAAACAAAAATGGAACTATCAAAAAAGGAGCAAAGACGTATGCAATACTGGGGCAGCTGTGTTCCATGTGCATCCTTCTTAAGCCGTGATCTCCTTGGGCTCAAGGACGGTGATCACATCAGGGAGAATCTCCTCTTCGTTCTGCATGCTCTTTGGAAGCATGATCTTCACCTTGACGCCGAGGGTACCGGCACGCAGGTGGCAGTGACGCGTTGCGACGTCCACAAAGTTCTTGTGGGCCGTGCCGGACTTTATCATGTAGCCATCGCGGAAGGTCATGCTCTTTGCACGCTGTCCCTTGATCTTCCCACCCACCGTCACTTCGCATCCCTTCGCGCCCGACTCCATCACGTGGCGGATGATCCCCATCGCGGCGCGGCGCACCTGCAGGTTGCTCAGAAGCTTAAAGCGGAGAGACTCGGCCTGCGCCATGGCGGAGAGGCCACGCACCTCGACGCGCTCGGCGAACAGCTGCAGTTTGCCCTCCTTGTAGTGAAACCGTTGCTGCAGGCACGCCGTAAGCTCCCGAATGCGACGTCCCTTCTCGCCAAGCACCTCGCGGGTCTTCGTGGCACGGATGACAATTTCAGTGCGGGTCGAAGTGACGCGGTGCTCCACACCAGCAAAGCCGTCGTCGGCGAGTTCGCGCTTGAGGAACTCAAACAGCTCAGCGTAGAAGACGCCATCGCGGATGATCATGCGCTTCTTGGAGAGAGGCCCCATCGCTGTTGTTCCACTTGTGTGTTGTCCCTTTGACAGTCCTCCTGGGAAAAGAAGGCAAAAACAACGGTAAATAAGGGAAAAGAGTGGAATAAGAGGCGTGTACGTGCATAGACACACGCGGAGAAAGAGAAAGAGAGAGGGAGAGAGACGAGCACGACCCGTCCCGCTGAGCCGCACGGACAGCACCCCACTTCACCGCAACACAAACACACACACACACACACACACACGACAGGTAAGAATAAATAAATAAATAAATAAATAAATAAATAAATAAGAAGAAACGCCAATAATTAAAAAAAAAAAATCATTTCGACTTATTTACCTTCCGTCATCTTTTCATTGTTTGTTTTCTTTTATTGTTATTTTTTTTCACCTTTTATTTTACTTTTTTGCCACTCCGTTTTCCTCTTTTTTTCGAGGGGGCTGCGCACAGGGTCATGTCGGCCCTGTCACATCATCACGCGGTGTACGACAGAATGACACGATCCCGCATTGGACACCCCGCCGAAGTCACGGGATGGCGATGTGTGACTGTGAAGCCGAGCTTGCAGAGGGCTTCAAGCGTCGCCTCGACCGCTTCCTCACTTGTTGTTTCGTCATCAATAAATAACTTGGCGTTGCGGCTCACTACCGCGAGCTCCTCCTCTGACTTCGCCAGTGTGCACGGCTCTGTGGCCCTGTCGACACGGCATATTTTTCCCTCTTCTACCTGCGCCAACACCTCTGGGTGGGCAAACTCCTGAAACACCGCCAGGAACATTGTTAACGACCTTCTTCGCGTGCATACACGCAGGGGCGGCAAGTGAATGGAGACCAAAAGAAAGAGCAGGTGCACCATAACGATTCGATCCAAACGGCAAAGGCATCATAACGGGCATAAAAGTTAACCACCAACAAAAACAATAAACATATCTCCAACCAAAAAGGGCATGAGCGCAACAATACAAACACACACACACACACAAAAAAAAAATCAAACAAACACAAATCCCGGCAGCAATTCCAAAAAAGGTATCACATTTGTATCATATGTATGTATAAAGATTTATTCTAAATCAACACACAAAAAAGTGAACCAAGTAACAAACTCGTAAAATAGAAGCGGTTTCCAAAGAAAAAAGCAACCTGATAGGGGATTATCTCTCTTTCTCTCTTCTCTCGCCCGCTCACTCTATTTGTCCCTTTTGCGTGTGTGCGTGTAAGCAAAGGTGTGCCTACCTACTGGGAAGGGGGGGGGGGGGGGGGGGAAAACTTTACTCGATAATGAGGTATCCCTTGTCATTGCAGAGGCACTAGCAGATGAATTTGTATGTAACTATACGTCACTTCTACTTGGTTCTACATTCCCCCACAACCCCCACACATTCATCTAAATTTCCCCTTTTTATTCTCATTCACAGTCAGACCGAACCACCGGCAGGCTCGTTGGATGGAGGAACATACATGGAAGCGCCCGCATTACGATGCACTGCATGTGTCACCCTATGCTCGGGTAGAGATTCACTACCGGCTGTGGGAACACGTATAGAAGTGCGGTTTCCTTGAGTAAAAACATCATTTGAGGAAGTGGACGTGTACGGCGCTCCTCCAGGAGGAAGCCCAGTAACGGTAGAACATGCAATGGCCTTTACTACAGCACAGAATCCCGTTGTTATCACGCTGTTGCCTTCAACCCTCTCAGGGAAGATTTGATCGCGGAAATCGCTGCTACTTCCAAAGTCAATGCGCGGCCTCTGACCACCTAAATGCTGAACCCCGTAGATGCAGCGGCAGCAACGCTTACAAAACGCGGCAGCCATCCAACCCATCACTTCCTCCGTGTACAAAAAAAGTAAAACGTTTACCGCGGCAGAAAATGGATACATGAAAGACACTGTGGCCGATAGATAAACACGTGCGACGGAAGCAGCATGAGAAGATGAAGAAGTAACAACAAAGCGCTCCAAGGCACTAATAATACATACTAGAGTCGGATAGGCGCAGAAAATAACAATGCGGCATATTACAATCGGGTTATCGCGCAGCAAGGATGGAGAAGAACGCCGCAAAACCGTGTATGAATAAAATGCACTAAAAATGAAAAGCAACAGCCAGGCGTATCCTACAGCCAGTTGTACCAGCAATAAAATCTTTCTTTGCAACGACGATGAGGAGGGAGAAAGGTCACTGCTACCAGGAATCCAACACCATGCAAATTCCTCTGAGAAGAAAACTGTGTTCTCTATTGTTCGTGACTTTTCAAGGCTCCCATCGTTATCACGTGGCAACAACACAATGTCTGGCACATATACAAGCAATATCCAACACAACAACAGGGAAATCGAAGCAAACAAGAAGGCAGCAAGGTAAGCTTTCCATGTGACCCGTAGTAAAGTATGGCGCTCAGCCCTTGTTATCGTTTCCTCATTTTCAACATCGTCGCGTGGCAACAATGGCGACTGAAACCTGGAAAAGGACCGAGGTGGTCCATTACCATTTGCAGCAACTGCACCACTCGTGGTAGCAGTAGTTCTGTCGTTATTAGAGAGGCGGTCATCACAACAGGGTAAAATATACCCCCAACAGGAACAAAACAGAAAAAAAATTCCGCAACTGCCCTCTCCCCTTTGATTAGAAGACCGACGTCGCCGTTTCTGACGATCATCACTGACGTTGTGCGAGTGTTGCGTCAAGGCTGACGTGGAGCTCCCTGCGCTACTACTATACCCGTGTTCCCACGACGTGTGGGCATTTCTATCGTTTGCAATTTCCCCCGTACGGACAATCCGTTCGTCATCACTGTTGTCGAGTTGTTCCAGTGAGGTAAGGCGACGACTGTTAGCAAGGACAAAAAAAAAGATTGTCTGCAGCAACTGCCCCATCGCATCCAGATACTGAAAGAGTGATGCGTTGATGTTGCACATGGCGTACGTCATGCCCGATTGGGAACAGTTGCCCAACTCCAGAATGCCTTCCCCCCTCAAGACTGTGATGAAGGCGAAAATGAAGAGTTGCAGCGCCTGAAGCATCTGCACTATGACTACCACGGCAAACACGTCATTGAACACACTTCGAAGCGCGCTAGAATAAAAGAAGCCAAAGTAATTCACAGAAAAAACTACACCAGCTAATAAAGAGGATACCGCCGCCGCCGTGCAAATAATGCAGTTCAGTCTGGTTTCTGTGGAGTAGGGCAACGCATTGCAGCTACTTGGCGGGGACATTTTGTGCAGGAAAAAAAAAACTGCCGCTTATGGACAACTATTTCGTGTGACGCACGGCAGGTATCTTTTTTTTCCCCCTCCGATGGCTTGCAAGAAAGACAAAACAAAATGCAAAACTACAAAAAAAAAAAAAAAAAGGGAGCCTCTCGTAATTCAATGGGGAACACAGGGAGCCGCGTAGTCCAATAGGAGGGAGGTAAAAAGGAGAAAATAACAAATGAAAAAAGAACTACACACACACACACAGAGAGAGAGAGAGAGAGATGGAAAAAGGTAGAAAGATCTGTAAAGAAGTTATATTGCACTAAATTGAACAGACACAGTGAGAAGGAAGAATGAAGCACCAAAAACCAATTGGAGGAGGTGAATGGAGGCAACGTCAGCGTTCCCATAAAAGGAATGGAAGGCAAGACGCACAGATAAAACACACACACACACACATTCCCCTCCTTCCCACTGGAACCGTTCATCGGTGGAGCGTAACGTGTTAAGCAACAGAGAAGCCTTTCCCCTCTTCACTGTCGCATGGCCTCCATCATGGACGACATGGCATTCAACTGCACCCTCCGCGTCTCATCCTCGTTCACACGCATGTTTGTCATGCGGTACAGCTCATCCCACTTGGCGCTGCAGCTCGTGACGCACTTTTTCTCTGCGAGGTCTGCGTTCAGTCGATATCGAATTGGGGCCTGCGTGGTGCGCAGCAGCGTGTACAGCTCCTCCGTGTCGAGACAGCGATCCACACAGAAAGTCGTGCTGCGGTGTAACATGGCCGACTGAACGCGAACGGAGCCCAACAGCTGAAACGCTCTTGTGACGTCCTGCTCAAATGGCGTCATTGGAGGGGTCGGCGGTTGCATGATACCGTCCTTAAACAACAACAACAAAAAGATATTTATTTATTTATTTTTATTATTCCTTTTCCCTCCTCTCTCCCGCCTCCTTTGAATGTCGTTTCCTCCTGCCTTCCGCCTAATTTTTATCCCTCGCGTTGCGAAAGGTGCGGCAAAAATCAAATATGTGCGCATGTAAGGGGGGGGGGGGGAAAGAAGAAAACAATAATAATAAATTAGAAACAGCCACCAGCGCCACACAAAACCCCATTCGTACACACACACACACACAGAGAGAGAGAGAGAGAGAGAGAAGGAAAGAAAAAAAAAAGGAAAGGTGGAAACATAAAATTAAAAGATGCATGGAAACACAACAATTCAATTCCACACAACAACAAAAACAAACTCCTACCGGTGGTCTCTTCATTTTTTCATTCCGAACTTCTTCAAAGACGCTGCGGCACAACAACAACAACAAAAAAAGAAAAGTAAAAAAAAAAAAAGAAGGCAAACGGTGAATGAGAGTGGGCCGACTCTTATCTATCGTCGGTGGTGGGAGCGACACCTCCTCCCCCCGCCCACGCAGCATTCACCTGCCCATTTTATTTTCCCCTTCCCCCTGCAGCGGATCGCCCCGCCGTTTTTGTGCGGCTTCATGCGTGTGTGTGTGAATGCGTGGAACGGAGTGGGATTTACTCCTTTTTTTCCCTCTTTTTTACTGAGGAAAAACTCTACACAGACAGAGACAAAAAAAAAAAAAAAACGCCTTCTTTAGCCACTTTTCCTTCATTTATTACTTTTTTTCTTTTTGCCTCCTCACCCCACTCGTTATCCCAGTAATCAACATCATCATTACTTTGCCCTCCTTCCCCACGTCCAATTTTTTTGTTCTCCCCTCCCTCCGCTAATCTCCCCTCCCTCCAGCTAGGCGTGTCTGGGCACACGCACTCCTGCATACGGATAAATACGCAGATGTTGTCTCGGTGTACTACCCATCGTGTGGATTACACCTTCCCCCACCCCCCGTCTCCTCCTTTGTTTATCTCCTTCTTCTTCGGGCGTTATCTCCTTTTGACCCCACACGCATGGATGACTTCCCTCCCTCCTTCCTTCACAACCCACGTTTCTCCGTCGCATACTTCTTTAAAACAAACAACAAAAAGGGAAACTCACACTTTTCTTTCAAACACACTTCTTTCACCGCTGCGTTCGCTCTTATTGCCGTTTCAACGATAAGACAGACTAATAAACACACACACACACACACAAACAAAAAAAAAAAAAGAAACATTTTGCACAAGAAGAACGGTTAATCAAACAAACAAGCAAAAAAAAAAAAAAAAGGTAAAAAATAAAAGTAAGAACGCAAACTAAACCAGGCAATCAAAAGCACCTCTTCCCACGCATGACCAAAAACAAGACGCATACTTATCATACATATCTATCAAAAGCAGGGGATATAGTAAGCGATGCTCCCACATATCTACAGGTACAATTTGGGGCAATAGTAACAATGAACTCAAGAATAGCAGCGGTGGGAAGGGCCATTTAAAAGAAAAGAGAAAAAAAAAAAAAGAAAAAAAAGAAAAAGAAAAAAATAGTGACAAGCTCATGTAATAACAACAACAACAACAAAAATGCCCCTCCCCTCCCCACCACCACCAGCACCCTCCAAAAGAAAAAAAAAAACGGGCAAAACAACACAAACAGACCGCAAACAAAGCCAATAAGGGTTAGGGAAGGACTAGAGATAACCTGCACACCGGGCCCCACTCATACAAGGTGAACAACGAAACGCTGGCGTCTTTAACGCATGAGGCAAGACGGACATCTTCAACAGCGCAAGTAAAACAATAAGGAAAAAAGGCCTAAAAAAGTATATTTATATTTATATACGTTGTTTTTGTTTTATTCGTGCGCGTACGTGTTTTCTTGTCTTTTCCTTTTCTTTTTCTTTTTTGTAGTTTTCTTCTCCATGTTGGCTGCGCCCCCCGGGCTTTTCTTCCCGTCGCCATCAAATTGTAAAAGGGGCAAAGAAAAGCAGAAGCACCGTTCAAAAAAAAAAAAAAAAAAAAAACGACATCCAATCCACACGCAATTTTTCCCCCGCCCCGTAAACTACCACCACCACCGCCACAACAACAACAACGAGCTTATATATCGTCCTAATACTTTTTTCCCGTTCGTTGGTCGTGTTTTGCTCGTCCCTTCAATCGCGTTTATCTCCGCAAAAGCACACGGCGTGAGAAGCGGACGGCGAAGTAGCAGACTAAAAACCAGGAGAGAAGCCCGAGGCTCTTGATTTCTCCATCATCCCTGCCATCCGCGGTTTTCAGCGGGACATCCGTACCTGCGGTGTCAGAAAATGCAAAGCCACTAACGTCACTGTTGCACCCACGTGCAGGCAGCAAATTACGGCGGTTCCCTTCCCACGTACTACCATTGACACAGCCGTGGCTCTTCGAGCTCCACAGAAGTGGGCCGAGTAACACCGACATCACCACCGCCTCTATCCAGTTCATAAGCGAAGGTAGACAATGACGAAAACAGTGTGGAAATGCTACAACAGCTGGACGATTGCCGAACAGGCACAGGAACGGGATTATGAACCCAAATGATATGAGCAGGTCTATGAATGTGGGTAGGAAGTACTTTAAACGGGCCAAAAAAGTACCAAAGAATAACCAACGACGCTTATCATTCCCCGTCTTATTTCTGTTTTGAGGGCAACAGAGAGAAAAACGCTGATTCCGTGTCTGCGCCAGTTCTTTTATGAGTAACTGAACCTGACGGGTAAGCTTGCCGTGAAGATGCAATTGATCGGTGGTGTTGCATCGCTCCGCCTCTGCCCGCAGCAGCGCTATTTTTTCCTCAAGTTTCCTCTCCTCTGGGTAAAACAGGCGTGGAACCAGTTGCCACCAGTACAAGGAGACCAAGTAAGACACCAGTGTGCATACAGCAATCAACAGCGCCAGCACCCCGTCATCCAAATTGGGGAGGGTTGAGAACATCAAGTAAACAGAATTACTAGTGTCAATGTCTAGCAGTGGCGTACAACGTGCACAAAAAAAAGAACGAACACACACTGCCAACTTCCCCTACTTAACAGTGACCTATTGGCAAGAAATGGAAGTGCCCGCCCCACCCACCCAAAAAAAAAAAAAAAAAAAGGAAAAAAGGCTCCACACATCATACACGATCGCACAAACAAACAAAAAGAATACAAAAAACAAGTCCAACACAAAACCACAAGACGGATCACATTTCTGTCCATGAAAAAAATAAAATATAAACCGTCAAAAATAATTAAAAAAAGATGTGTTCTATGGCAATGATTCCACATACGCACACACACACATGTGCATATGCTCTTTTCTCCCCTTAAACCCAATCACCACACCGCATTTGCCGCCTCCACCCCCATTCTTCCATTTCTTCTCCCCTTCCTTTTCTCTCTCTGTATATATATATATATGTATCCAACTCTACGCCAGTAAACACCGTGCGTGGTATTGGTGCATCAGTGGCAACGACTCAGCGACACAAAATCAACACAAGACAAAACCTTAAAGATTAAGACCTTCACTCTTTTTTTTTTTTTTTTGCTCTCGTGATCATCTGTTTCTTAACATATCTCTTGTCGTTTTATTTTTCTTCTGTCCCACTCACTCTTCCCAAGAATAATTGCAAGAAGAACAAGAACGACAACAAAAAATAAAAGATAACATTATATAAAGGGATGAGATGAGGGAAAGGGCAAATGCATGTAGGAATAAGTCTATGCTTGCATCTGTTCATCTCACAACATTTTATAACGTAAGTCTCCACACGGCAATCTTAGGAAAGACGCACACACAATAACACTTTGCATAATAAAGTAAAAAATATCTAAAGGAGATACGCAATGCCGTTGTCGTAGAAAACAAGTTCACGCTGATGGAAACTGCGTAGGATTGCCTCTACTTTCTCCATGGCGCATGCTTTGCGATATCCCATCTGAGCTAATTTTTTCACCACCACCGCAGACGTCACAGGGTCATATAACTGAACCACCGACGCCACTTTTTTCTCCAGTTGCGCCATTGTCCATTCCTCCTCTTCTTCCTCTTCCTCATTATTCCGTGATACCGCCATCGCCTGGCGGAAGACAGGGGCGTCTGCAAAGACTTTGCCCGTGTGCCGTACCTCCAACTCTGACTCTCCCTCCACCCCCGCTGGTGTGTCCTTCGCATCCCTCTCCAAGGGAGATTTGGTTTGTGGTTTCGCCCCGGTATCGGAAACAAGCTTCCTTCTGCGACTCCGTGGAGTGTCATCTAGAGGGGAAACATTGCTGTCCACAGCAGTTAGCATGGACCGAGTGCCCTTCTTGTGGTTGGCACTGCCATTACTAGCACTTTTATCGGTACAACTGCTGTTGCTGTGTTTGCTGAGAGTGGTAGAATTAACAGTTTTGGTGATGCCTGATGGTCGCGATGCAGTTGTTGTTGTTGTTGCCCCTGCTGCTCTGTTTCTTCCCATACCTGAATTTGTCTGGGATGTGGAACCCGCTGGAAACAATTTTTGAATCATCTGTTCGTCGCGCTTCAGCTGTGCCTGCACATTGTGGGAGCTCGAGACACGTTTGCCAAGTTTCTCACAATGCGTGTAGTGAAAGCTGGCAAGAGTGCTGTAGAGCGTCATTTTGCTGCGGCTCTTGGGAAGCGGAATACTCAAAATGATACACAAGACCCGTAGAGCGTCAACATGGAGCTCAAGAAGACTTAAACCCACAACTTTATCAAGCAACGTGCGAAGATATGCTGCAATAAATTCTGTGTCTTTCATCGGTGTATCTTCGGCACCGGTGCGAAAGCCAAAACTATCCTTGGCGGCCGCAACAACTGGGCGTTGATCTCCATCCCCGCCTCCCCCATTCTCCTCCGTCCCTGTTTCCTTTTCTTCTTCCTCCCCTTTGCCATCGTCACGGGGACGTTTCACTGCGGCAAATCCGACGAGCGGAGTCACATCAGCGACCCCCTCCGACACGGCCGTCTTTTTATTCATACGCGATATGGACTGTCGTGCGGCAATGGCCTCCTCGATGGCAAGTCGCCAGCGTAACTTATCCTCATCTGTGGCGGTGTGCAGCAGCCGCAGCGCCTGACCAAAAATGCCTTTTCGGATTTCGTCCTCCTCGCTACGCAACGGCGGCTGCAGGCGCTCGAATGGATTGTCGTTGTTATTTTTGATATTTGCGCCGTCGCCGCCACTTTTGGCGGTCCCCACAACAGAAAACATCGTGGCGCCGTCCCTCTTCTTCGTCACCCGCCCCGTCTACTGCTCTCCACCCCCCAAAAAAAGAAAGTATTTCCCCCTCCTTTTTTGCTTTCTATATGAAACAATAATTCCGTCTTCCCTGCACTCTCCGCCTCTTGCCTCGTTAGTGCGGATGGCGCTGACAACCGCCGATGGCTGGAGGGAGAATCTAAAAGATAGAACCCGATGCCCCCTTCAACGCCACTGCTGTGGAATAAAAAAAAAAAAAAAACGAAAAAAAGGACCGGCGTAACCCCGAGCCACAGAGGAGGAAAAAACGGACAACCAACAAGTAAGAAGACACACTCACGGAGGGTACAAGAATGAAATAATAAAAAGGACGAAAAGGGAGGAAAATAAATAAATAAACAAAAAGCCATTAACCTTCCTCAAAGCCCTTCCTTTTATCCGCGGCCGCTATCGCCAATTTTGCGTAATGCCTCCTCCGCTGCCCCAATCACACCCCCACGCGCACGCCACTTTTCTTCAAAGGACATGGTGGTATTTTTCGCCAGTACCAATGCCTTTCGTAACGAGAGCGTCTTTCCCTCGTTTTCCCGCAAAACAGGCTCAAAGGCCTCACGGTATTCATCGTAGTATGCCACGACACTATCGCGCAGTTGTGTATAGAGCGGTGTGTACAAAGCAAACAACGCAGCAAAGAGGAAGCAGGTCACCCACAGCACGACCCGCTCCACTCGCTGCAAACGATAACTCAAGTCTGCTGCTAACTCAGTACCGCTCTCATATGGGGGAAATGAAATGACACCCGCGTCACTTGAATACGGGACCGGTTTGGATAAAAAGTGACAAAGTGGTTCCCAGCCACTTCCGTAGCGATACACAAGCAGCCTATCTTTTGGCACCACAGTCTTCACACGCTCTTCTAGCATTTCCAAGGTAGTTGCTGCAAAAAGTTTTCGATTCGGTCCTGTCATACCCTTCGTCATCCTTAAGACCATCTGGTGGAGGTGGACGCCGGCTTGCCGCTTTGCTGCCTGTCCTGTCTGTCGTAGCAATGGGTCCCAGATGGCCGCTGCATCCCTCGCCCATGCGTCTTTGTCGGTTTCCTCTACAAGAATGATACGGGTACTGAGAGGACACACCTTCAAGATTGCTTCAAAAGCCAAGGTACATGGCGGCCCGACAAGAGCGTCAAATCCCTTCCGATCGCCACTTGTTTCTCCATGGTTGACTTCAAGAATGGCGGGGTTAAACGGTTTTTGTTTATCCAGCACCATGCACCACTCTTGTGGATGTGTATTCACACGACCCTCTGTGAAGGTGTGCTGGAAGGTGTATGGGGTGTACCCAAGCTGCTGCAGCGCCGGCGTCATTGCCCCGCCACCGGGGATCATTGTCAAGCAGAGCACTTTTGGAGGGGCACGCAGACACTGACCACGACGCCACATTTTTGTTGTTGTTGTTGTGTGCACCGATGCACTCCCAGGGAGTGAGAAAAAGCAGCAACAACCAAAGAAAAACCACTCCTTCTCTGTTCTGTCACTTCTCTCGCAAAGGGACAAGAGACGAGAAACGCAAAGTAGAAGCTCTTCCGCACACAATCACACATGGACTTCCAGCAAACTTTACTTACTGACATAAAAATTATTTTAGTCGAAAGCGGCAGTCTGGAAGCCAAAGAAAAGTCTGACAAAAGCGGTATCACCACCCCCATTTCGCGTATTTTTTCCTCTTATCCGTTTACTTTTTCTAATTCATGTACTCACGGGCAAAGGAGTCGGAGAGACTCAGACAGCACCGGAAGCTCCATGTCACAAGGAACAGAAATAAGAAAATGACATTTACTTGCATGTACACCACCTGAGCGAATAGTCTCAATCGAGTTCTCGATGATCTTCTTCATAGGACCCTGACGAAATGTCTTCTCCACATCACAGATATGATGCAATACACCTGCGGGCATATCAGAGAAAAGAGCCTGATGCGTTGCCGTGCCTGCACCAAAAATTTCAGAGACATTGGAACGGCCGCCGTTCCCACATGACAAACGCACACCGCCCGCCTCGTGGTGAATCTGCGTTTCTCTTCGCGGTTCCACTGCACCATTCAACGCCCGCTGCAAATACAAAGGGGGAATGTCGCGCAACGCCTGTTGGAGCGCCTGCTGAGTTTCCTTTGGTATAAATTCAAGCGCGTCCGTTAAAAACTTGTCGTCCATAATGGCTGCCGAGAAAATAGTCTGCCGACGTACTCTTTCAACCTGCACGGGATGAAGAAGGGGCCACAGTGTATGCACAACTGGTAGGAAAGTCAAAAAAGAATTATCGCCTTGATTATTCATGCCATTATTTTTACAGCCAAATTTTTCCACGCAAGCTTGTTTCCACGCCAGTAGGGAAGCAGGATTGACACACGGTGTTGTGCACAGGTACTGGGCACGCGTTCGCTGTGCAATTTCCTCCAACAACTGCCAATACAACGTGCAGTTCCCCAGTTGCCGCCCCGCTGCAGCATCGCTCGTGCCCTTCTTCTCATTTACAACGCCTACTTCATATTCTACTGAGGCTGTACTTTTTTTCTGCAGCCGATCTTCCTGCTTGGGTGCATGTTCCTCGGATACCTGCTGAAGAAACTGGGCCATCATCAATATCTCTTGCCCAACATCGCTGTTCTCCGCATCCAGGAAAGACTGGTGCTGGGACAAAAACATGTCCGAAAATTCCCTTGGGGGTGCCGAAAGAGTTATGAGCTCCGGCCCTTTACTCCCTTGAAAACTTTGCGTCCTCAACTGCTGCTGCTGCTGCTCCTTCTCTTGCTGATTCCATAACAAATCCTTTTCTTTTCTTGTGGTTTGTCGAAGTTTTAAGAGCTGTTCCTGCGTGGAACTCGACCCAGCTTCCCTCCTGGCTTGCTTCGGTGAGGAACTGACGCGGTTTTCACCTCCGCTCTCATCACCAGCCTCTCTTAGGAAAGACAGTGATTGCAACGAGGTGTACAGGTCCACGGAAAGCCCAACCGAAAAGCGGTCAAAAAATCCTTCCTGCAAAATCCATGGAAATAGCCCCGTCCATGGAATGGGCTGAGACCTCGAAAAGCGAGGATGTTCACCTGTTCCGTGCAGCAACGAAATCCAGCCCCTCACCGCGGGATGCATGGGGGGCTGATCCCCCTCTGCCGTCGCACCCACCATGGCGCTGCTGGTGGAAGCTGGCAACCCCACCAAAAAATTTTTCCAGCCTACGCGATGAAGCATGTCGAACATTTTGCTGATGCACGGCGCGGGTAGCGTGTTAGACGCCGTAATGGGAAAAAGCAAAGAAACTGGAAACGTCGGAAGCAGATGCATCGCCACTTCGCGCAAAAAAGAAAGCGCCAGGTGCCAGTCTTCCTCGGTCCACGATTCTCCAACTGAAAATGGTGCGCAACACCGCAAGGTGATGTAGTCCAACGGGAGTGCCGCATCTGCACAGGCATGAATCACAGAGTCTACCGCTTCCACCGTCCGCCGCACGTGGTGCCGCATCTCGTCGCGTCCTGCAAAGGCCACCGAAGCAAACGATGGGAGGTGAAGCTCCACACCAACAGTGTCTCTCTCACTCTGTCTGAGCGCATTGGCCACGCTTGGGGGTATTTCCTGTCCCGGTTGCGTCCAAGACGGCCGACGACAGATACTCGAAGCGCCGCACATGGCATAAACCCTCGAGACCCGCATCTCAACCCGTTCAACACAAATAACACGCCTTGAATACAATACCTTCGGCGCCCTTCTTTTCTCTTTCACTCACCCACTCACTCACTATCTCTGTGTATGAGCTTCTTCCTTTTACACCCCACTCCTCATTCCTCTCTGAGTGATTTGCAGAGGAGTCGCAAGTAAAAAGGGAGTTGGAAGGGAATTTAATAAGGAATAACACGCAAAGAAACAAAAAGCCCACACATAAGCCACAGTCACCGTCAAAAACAGTCACCTTCTTCCCACCAAAGATAAATAAATAAATATATATATATATATAACAACCTAGAATGGACCAATGATTGGAACAGCCGACAATAATCAGAATAATTTGTTTCACTTCCATGGAGGGGTTAGAGAACGCAACGACACGGCCAGTGCCCAAATAATGCAAAGACGGCAATATGTGTTAAGAGGAATCACGTTTCCGTGGCGAATGTCCTTCAATCACATGTACGCCACCTCCCAAACCCACCTGTGGCTTGGACTCCTTTAGTCGTTTGGCAAACTCGTAACGCGCCTTCAACGCTGCCATGCGACGTTGCGTAGGGCTGAATTTTTCCTTTCCCTTTTCATTCGCATCGTCCGTGCTGACTGCGGCTTGTACGGACGTCTCAAGTGTTCGTGACTTCGCGCCGATGCAGCCCGATGCCAGCAACTGCTCCCGAAGGGCATTTCCATCGATCGCGGTACCCGCCTCACCCGACCTCGCACCCCTCTCCGAGGCGTGCATCTGACGATTAAGTCGATCAAGCCACTTGACCGTGGACCCGCGGAACTCGTTTGCTCCCTCACTCAGCGTGTCAGGTGATGGTAATGGTGGTAACAGCCTTCGTTTGTCTGCAGCGCCTTCCTCCTGTTGCTTCTTCACCGCGTACTCCGTCAGTCGAACGGCATCATCAAGGTACCGCATCTGCGCGACCTCCACGGTAGCGAACATCACTTCGATACGGTAATCCTTTGAGATGCGTGTACCGTACTCAAAGGTGTGGAAAGGCTGGTGAGTCCACTTGTATCCCATCTTGTAATCACCCAGGCAGGGCTGCTCAATCACAGAGAGGCTTCGTGGGCTCATGTGCAGTCGAGGGAACCATGGGTTGTCCAAGTGCTGAAGATACATGAGCGTTGTGGAAACGAGATTTAATATGCCAACATAAGGGCCGATCGTCGCTGGTTTTTTGTGAATTGGATACCCAGAAAAGTTCCCAATCATCTCACTAACTTGGCAAATGTTGGGTAAACTTGGGATAAGACCAAGGTGAAAAAAGCGTCCTAGCACACGCTGCAATGTGGGGGCACGACTCATTGCAAAGGCCAGTGTGTCCTTCCCTGGTATCCCCAGTTCCTTCTCGTAGAGGTTGACACAATAACGCGTTTCCTCCGCAATGTATGCAGCACGAGTATCCTGAAGCAACTGCAATAACTCATCCGAAATAATTGCCTCCTCTTCCCGTGTTATGACAGCTTGATAGCTGGTAAGGCCGGCGACAAGCATTTTTCGCATCCCGTAGGTCGAGCGGGGCTGACCAATGCTCTCATAGTTGGGTTCTAGCAGATTTTCATCGAATACACTGGTATAAGAGCCTTCGTCCTGCCTACGCCGCCTTCGTTTGTCGTCAATCACTTGAGTTCCATCACCCCCACTCATCAATTTGTCCTCTCCCTTCCCCATGATATCTATCCCCCCGCTTTGTTGTCGCTTTCGCGCCATCGTCCACGTGTTGTTTCGCTTCCGTGAGTCAAGCTCTTCCCGGGCCAACACAGCGTTGTACAGGGCAGAATCTCTTGGAATCGTCATCGAATCCGTTTGTCCATGGTACTCGCCTGCAGACATCCCTCCCAAGTCGATGTTTTCTTCACCACCTTCTGTATATTCCACCACGGACGCAGCGTTTCGTTCCAGTGCTGCCTGAAGCATTTTTCGCCGGTCCTCTTTAGACACCCGTGCCGCCTCGTAGCCGTGTTCGTCGATGCCGTCATACAATCGGTAACGCTTTGGGATTGGTGAAAGCCACTCCCCCGGTACGCTGCGGCGACACATTTCTGCCCCCTCTTGTTCTTGATGCAGGCGGTACTGCTCGCGCTGCGATAACTCGTGTGTAAGGTTAATTGGAGGACGAAACGACGCGGAGGAGACGTGTTTTTGGGAGTGCCTGTTGACATCGCTGCCGTGGTGAGAGTTTTGCCCCTCCTTCATGACAAACTGCCGTTTTCGTTTTGGTGGTATGACGGTGCCCGCGACGGCAGCATGTCCCCATTGTAACAGCCAAAGGCGGCTGGGCCGCATGTTTTTTTGTCCGCCCGTCCTGGCCAAGAAAAACAAACCAAACACAGAGTGGGAGAAACAACCAAAGAACAGGAGAGACACGTTACCCACAGTATCGAACAAAACAAAAAGAAAACGCCCCGCATTATTTACAGATGGGTGGACGTGAAGAAAAGAAAATAGAGGAAAAAGAAAAGGACCCTCGAAACGGAGAAGTCATCAAAGAGGCACAAATATAGACACACGTAGGGACACAATTCATCCGCCTTCCGCCTTCGTGTCAGACCGCGTGGACGAGCACTGCGTTGCTACTCCATCCCCACCAGCTACGGAATGGAGGAAAAAGTTTACCACATCGTCCTCATCCTCACCGTCATCGTTTCCCAGACTGTACGCCTCCAGTACACCCTTCTCTCGCCGTATCACCGGTGACACGGAACGACGAATTTGTATTCGCCTCTCCGCTCCCATTTCTCGAAGTGCATCCCTGAGTTTCGTCACACGCTGACGAACACCACTCGGGTAAGACGATGACAGCTGCCGTGATGGCAACACAACCCCCAACGGAAAGGAGGATTTCTTGCAGTGCACGGCAGCTTCATCTGCGCCCTTTGTAGCTACCAATTCCGCCGCTGAAACAAAAAGAAACACGTAGTAATTATCTTTCTTCAGTGATAGCCAATGGGCATCAGTGAGCAACACGTCAAGCACGATGCTGCCCAACAAGTGCGCCGTCTCGTTCTTTCCAACCGCCAGGCCGTCCCCATCACCGCAAAAGGCTGCAGAGAACCCCTCGGCTCCTTCCCTGTTCTCCTTCAAGATATGACCCATTGACGGCAAAATGCGCTCAAAACATGACAGATGCCACTCACGAAGTCTGCTTTTACCAACAGCATCACCACACGTTGGAGACACGGCAGAAGACGGTGCACCATTTTTATGCCGCCACTGCCGAACGGAGTTTCCAGTCAACCCATTCATTACTAATAGACAACAGAGACTAGTGAGTAGTCGAGGGGTAAAAAACGAGGAAGACTCTCCGTCCATATGCGCGGAAACGTCAGCCCCAGACCCTCCGCGTTGTTGCTGACACAAAGCCAGCAAACAAGTGACTATTAACTCCACGTCCGGACAGCTGTGCACAACGATCAAACAAACGCGTTCCAAAAGAAAGGGGGAAAACAATTTAAAATTTAATGACCGCCTGCGAAAAAAACTTTGAACGACGTGCCAGTGACGTGCCGTATCGGATAAGGTTGGCAGATTTGCCCCACTGTCATCATTCAAAGTGCTCACATCTTCAGCTTCATCGATACTTTGTTCTTTCTTTATGCCTTTCGGTTTCCCCTCCTCTGACTCCTTCCTCTTAGCTTCTACCACCCATGAGAGCAATTCCAACAGTGAGATGTAAAGATGTCTTGCCGGAGCCGGATTCCAGTCCAACTCGCTACGGAGGGCTGACAGCGCATTACTTGCAGTATCCGTTGGGTCAGCAATGACACGGTGCACATACGGTGACAGAAATACGAGTTGCCTGTAATCATCCGGAATGGCGAGGGAAAGAGTCCCCAAATGAGAAAGAATCATTTCCAGCAGTAAACGACCGTCCTTACAAAATATGACCTGACGATGTTGAGAAATGACCTGCCATGCTAACGAACCGCTCCCGAAAGAGTAGCGTTTTGAGGAGCAACTATTCTTTTTGTCAGTTTCACCACCCCAAAGCACACCAACAAGAAGGCGCCCTACTGCAGCTTCCTCCGTTAGTTGTTCCAGTAACGTCTGATGCTCCCCCACGAGCGCCCGAATACCTCGCACCCCACTACGGGAAAGATAGGTGGCGCAACACCGACGCAAGAAGGCCGCCACACTTGGATGGCAGTAAGGAAGAATATCCTCTTCGATGCATTCAACAAGTGAAAAAGATCGGATCCCACCCTCATTCTCTCCTGCTTCCGTAGTGACCACCGGAGGTTCCCCCATCAATGACAGAAGCGAGACAAGACGCAAGAAAAGAAACATAGACGGTTGCGAGGCTTCCGCAAGAATATCGCCGCAACTTCTACGCTCTTGTGGATTCGAAACGTCAGTAGGAGACGCGGGACGCAACATGGGCAACGACGCATGCTCACGGAAAATCTCAACAACATTATGTCGGGCGGCTTCCAGCTCATCCATGGCATCCTCTGCGTAGTTGATGACTTCTTGTGACTTCAGAAACACGGGAATGCTGAGTTGTGAGGTTGAAACGCTTAAAGCATGACCAAATAACTCTCGGTGTTTCCAATGCAGCTGCTGAGTACAAATCTCCGCATCATTAGTAATGGAGTCCTTGTCGACGGATTCTTCTTTCATAGTCTTCTTTGAAAGGGTGCTGTGTGCGGTGAGAACGCGGGCCCGCAAACGTCTGGAAGTGCGAGGGGCATCACTTAAGGCCTGAGACTGCGTGAACTCATGAAAGGTACCGCCACCACCATTCCCTTCCTCTCGCTCAGACAAACACTCAAGACGCCAACGACACAACGCCTCCTCCTTTCCCGAAAAAGACATTCGACACGTTCCCAGAGACGAAACTGCAGCCTCTTCAAGCGCCGCAAAGGAAAGTAAAGTCGTGACGGTGTTTGCAGCGTGAAATACATGTGGAAACTGCTGAATCAGTCGGGTATGAATTTCCCGCCAGAGTGCCGCAGAATTTCCCGGGCGGCGAACAGGCGAGGCGTGAAACACGCCTGCCTCTTCATAGCAGCGGAGCACAGTCGTAAAGAGTAGCCTGGTCCAACCTGGAACCACCAATGGCCTTGGTGGATCCCCTCCCCGCTTCGTTGCCGACCCAAAGTCAACGGGAGAAGAGTGAATTAATTGCGGAAAACATGCTTTCGTGATAAATGTTGTGTATTCTTCACGGACGGAAAATACAAGGCGATCGTACAACGTCCCACCAGGCTTTTCCCGCCAAAAGTCCTCGGCATGACGTTCTAGTACCGCAGCTGCCGCTATGGCTCCAATGAGTACAAGCCAATCTTCGTAATTTTCCTGAAACGCATGAAAATGCAGATCTGTATGAGACGCCGAGGCCTCCGTCTTCTGACCATTGCCATTCTCATTACCAGTGCGAGAAGCACAACAAGCCATATACACTCCCTTGTAAATCAGTTCCTGTAAAACAAATTCTTCCAGTGCAGGAATGCCGAGGCACAACGCCACCTTCATGACCCGCGTGAACAACGCCGATGTCACCGTGTATTTCTTGTATGGAATTTGTGCTAGGCGTCTGAAGATCATGTCCCGTTGCAGAGCGGTGGTGGTGTCACCTCCTGCCCTGATGACAGAAAGCATTGAGGATACATCCTGCCCAAGGTCTGGCCCCAGCTCAATCGGGAATAAGTGCGGGTTATGACGCCACCAGCGACGAAAAAGCTCCACTGCCATGTGATCCTGCCCCTGACGCAGAAGCGCTTCAAAAGTAAGATGAAACGCGTATGAAGAAGAACGCATTGTCTGTTTCAAGGCGAAACGCAGAGGCTCCAAAGTTGAGTTTGCCGCCCCACCCATTCCATCATCGCCGCCAAGAACATATGACATCAGCGCTTCTTTTGGTACTTTCCGTAGGACATTCCGCAACACATCCTTCTCTTCCCGCAAGTTATCGTCCATTTCTTGTAACCGAGACGTGCCTCCTACTGCGTTGGCATCCGCCATCATCAAGTCCGCTCTCACCCGCGTGTTTTTTTGTTCAACAATGCGAATAGAATGACGTACGAGTCTAACGATCTCGGAAGGTGCCACATGTCGTTTTCCGTCCCCACATTTCTCTCCCTCGTCCTTTTTGACGCCCCTCCGTGCACACGTCGCTTCATGCTCATCCTCTTGATGGAGGGTGCTGCAGCCTTTTTCAGCTTCACCCGCCTTTTTTTCTTTGGAATTCTCCTCGTCATTCATGGCGAAGAGGACGGCATGCTTCAGGTTAGCAATCACATGCCACGGCCGCAAGGAAACGACGGAAGAAGAGGGAGCGGCGGTGGCAGCAGAAGACCACTTACTCCCTGGAGTCCTTGCACCGCCGACGGCCTTCTCCCCTTTCGCCAACAAGGCACGCCGCACAAATGACACTCGACGCAAAGCGACATCGTCTCCCGCAAAGTGAGCGGGGAACAACGCGGCAAAGAACGGGGTCACGGGTGACTGCTTCTTCCCGGAGAGGGACAACCCCGCACATCGCCGCGCCCATAACAGCGACGACGATGACAACGCCGTCCTCGGCTTCGCGGCTGCCGGAGCCAATAATTCGAGGCCTAACTGTCGTTGCCTTTGCCGCATGACATCCGACACTTCTCCAAATCAAAAAAACAAAGAAAAAGAAAAGGCACCCGTGGAGACAGCTGCAACACAATGCCGTGAAGGGCAATCGGATACGCAGAGAGAGAGAGAGGTGGGGAAAAACGCTGCATGGCAATAGGAGGAATACAACAACAAGAGGATAAAGGCCGCAACAACAAAAAAACGGGAAGAAAAACAAACTGAAAAAAAAAAAAACTGTGAAGGCATGCACAGTGGGATCAGAAAAAGGAAAAAAAAAAAAGGAAAGCAGACGGGGGAGAATTTAAAAAAAAAAAAAAAAGTGGAATGGGGCGGATACGCAAGAACAGCGGCAAACGCGCAGAAAGAAAGAAAAAAAAAGGGGTGGTGCAGCAGGTGAAAAGAAGAAACACACACAAATAAAAAAAAATGAGAGGGGAGACAAAACGCACAGACACGAAAAAAAAAAAAAAAGAACTCAAATAATAACCAAGAATACCCCCTCCCCAAGAGAGAGAGAGAGAGAGAGAGAGCAGCGCCCCACGCTCCACCCCGGATTCCCTTTTTTCTCCAACTTCCCACAAAATCCCTCGTGGGCTCTCGCATCCCACAAGCTGGCACAAGAACAAAAATAAAGAAAGTTAGCCGCAGTGAATAATAATAATAATAATAAAACTTTTTCACACGCAAAAACAAACACGCTTTTTTTTACCACCAACTCGTCTTGTAAATTTCAATTGTCACACTCTTCTTGTGGCGGTGACGGTCACTTTTTTCCATGAAGCACACACGACCAATGAGCTTCACCTTCTCGTGGCAAACTCCATTCATATCCAACAGCCAGATAATAAAGTATAGTATATACATATACATACATACATATAATATAATATAATATACGTCTGTATATAAATGTTGAAAGAAAAAAAAAAAAAAAAAAAGATAATCAACTAACCACCAGCCTGAAAAAAAAAAAAAAAAAAAAAAAAAAAAAGGGACGCTCCACCACAAGTGCAAACACGTACAGAACTAAAAACTAGACAACAACAAAAACAAAACAGACCCCTCTTGGGTTATTAATATAGGATGTGGACACAAAACACATTCTTTTTGAGGTGTGTGTGATATATACGTGTGTGTCTTTTTGTGAAACATCTCTTCTCCCGTTTCTTTCCTTCCTTCTGGGGGGTCTACCGAGAGTGAAGCAGACATTTTTACATTTCTTTCAACACTTCCCGTAGGCATGGGAATTAACAAATCACCAGGTAAATAAAAGGAAAAAAAAAAAAAAAAGAAAAAGAAATAGAGGGAAGAAATAAAAAGGCAAAGACAGAAACCAGCGTTGTTCACCTTTCTTTTTCTCCATAGGCCTTTTCTCTTCTCTTCTCTTTTGACATGTGACTGTTTAAGAAAAAAATTTTTTTTTCCTCGTTTTATCCGCGTTTCTCCACTCCCTCGCTTCTGCCCGCACTCGTGTGTTCAGAGTCATGAGACAAGGAGGATATATGAATGTGGCTCTTTGTATCAAATCAAAAGAAAAAATTAATCAATGTACTTTCTCTTCATGATGATATATCATTCATTTTGCCTAGTCTCTCTCTTTCCCTCTCGCTTTCTCTTTTCCATTCATTCTGTCCTTTTTTTTTTTTGTTATCATCGTTTCCTTCTATCTTTTTTCTTATTATTATTATTATTATTATTATTATTATATATATATATATTGAGAGGGAGAAAAAACTGAAATTTTGTGAGTATTCTCAAAGGATGTTAAATCATGAAACGCCTGATAAAACATGACGTCGTGGCTGCAACGGTGGGCACATCTTGGTGACATTGGACCTTTTTTAAAATTTTTATCCTTTCCTCTCCTTTCCTCCCGTCGCGTTCTCCTTCAACTCCACAACTCCAGGCTAATGCTCCAGGAGGAACGGCGCACGGGTGCACGAGGAAAAAAAACTGCCTCCGCTTTTACGGCCCTAACGGACTTCACGCGGTCCACGCGCCATGTCGACGAACGAGCGGTGTCCCCGCGGCTTTGCAGAAGCCACTGGACGAGCCGGAGCGGTGGCCGGCAGCTCCTGGGGACCGCGTCCCCCTCCAATTTCTCCTGCCATTGCTGCTGGCATTGCCATCAAAGGTTTGGCTGCTGCTGTGGTCGAACCAGCGCAGCCATGAAGATACTTCGCAGCCTTTTTCCATACAGACGGCTTCACGTAACGCGTTCCCGGCGAAAGAAACGGATGATGCGTGAGAAAATGGATCGCTGAGGCCTTTTGCTCGAGTTCCTGCAACAAATTTCCCCCGCCATGGGATGATGGCACAAGAGAAAGTTCTCCTTTACTTCTCGACACGGAGCTATGCGCGGAACCACCTCGAGCGAGAGGGTCAATCATGGGCTTGTCAGGCTCGGGACTCTCACCGCCATCTTCTATCATATTGTGTCGCTTCTGTTTAAGCTTTTGGAAGTGCCAATGCACAAGCAACGCGTTGACATTATAAAGCCATTCCTGTAAAATAGCACGGACAATAACGAGTTGCCGATCGGCAGGATTGCTAACAAAGTCGTTCACGAGAATGGCGTTGCGTCGATTCATACAAACACAAGAAGGCGCATTCTCTACAATGACGTTACGCTCCAGGTGACGTCCGATACGGCGTAAGTCCTTCGTATACCCTCCGTCACGATACCAACGTACATCACGATAAATGACATCGTCGAGAATGGTACCATCAGGATCCAAGCGGGCAATAACGGGCCGAGCAACCACTTCCACACTCGCTGTCCAGATTATAATCTCAAGTCGCAACATGACGCCGTCATCTGTGGGAGTTTCTGTCGCCTCCGGAGAAGAATTTTGGATGCCGTTGTCCTTCCCACCCTCCAGTACCTGTGTGGAAGAATTTTTACCGGTGGGCTCCATTGGTGTTTCTCCCTTGTGCATTACCGGATGAGGGTACAAAGCCCTAAGTTGCTTCAGCATCTCCACAGCACCGGGACGAAGTATTGCCGGACCATGTTGACGGTTGTTGCACAACGTCTCGTCAAGGTCAAATACTATTGTCGCAGTACGTTCCTTTTCGGCTGCTGAGGCCAAACTTCGAGTGAGAAGTTGTCGGGTTGGGTACAAAATGTTTTTTGGCAACAATCCATCTAACGCCTCTTCAAGAGATGAATGTGCACTTCTTCTGGCAAATTTTTCTCCATTTGTATCGGCACCTGATGAATTTCCAGAAACTAAACTTACAGAGGGCGCGGAAGGTGCACGTGACGCATGGACGGAGGCATTTTTTGTTGCCCCATCCTTCTGTTGCGTGTGCTCCTTTCGTCCCTCCCTTGGAATGGTCAGGGGAGGCATCACGGAGTAACGCAGTGAGAGTGGCTTCTCCGCTGTGTCCTGCTCCTTCAGTGATAAAAAACCCTCATTGGAGTTGTTGCTCAAGCCGTTCTTGTTACTATTATTATTGCTAATAACCTCGCAACTATTCATTCCCTCAAAACAATCATTAAAACCGGATAAATCACGTGAAGGAGTTAAACGAGAAGATGAAGTGCCATTTCTACAGGACGTCCTATCAATCTGCAGCTCTGAGATATCATGTTCCACAAGGTGCACCTTGACGGAAATGTTATTCATCTCAGGTATTTGCTGATGCAACGAAAACGCATGATCGCCATTTTCCTTTTTGCTGTCCAATTCGCCCTGTCCCTTTCCCACATTTTCGACACTAGATTCTCCTCCAGACTCAGCTTTGCCGGGCTTCGTCTTGGACGCCTTTGACCGTTGCTTTGCCTTTCCCTTCTTTGGTGATGTACCAGACAACACCCTCTTTTTGCCCGCATCGTCACTTTTCATCGCTGCCGTCTTCCCTTTTTTGCCGCCCTTGGAGCCCTTACAACCACCTCCTGCTGCATCTCGAGCACCGGTCGGTGTGAGGCTGTCTTCCTCCGCCACAACGTCCAAGAGATTGACGACGGCCCTTGACACCGACGGCAGCGATTCGCGTCCTCCCTCCTCCGGAGTGTTGTGTGGGAGAAATGGCCCCTCACCATCTGGCGCCTCCTTCACAACGGCCGTTGCTACGTCCTTTTTCTTGCTGGAAGTTACCTCCTCCTGCCGTCTTTTGCGGCAAGTTTTATCCGAATTTCGTGCCCCCACCGCAACCCTCGTCATGTCTATCGCTATCGTCACCCACAGAGTTGCAGGACACGCACGACACACAAGAGTTTTTTTTTTTTAAAAAGCAAGAAGGAAAGACTATCTAGATATAAAATATAAAGAAATCTGCACAAACGTATGTCCGTCCAACAGTTTCCCCCGCCTACACACACGTACACAATTGTTGTTTTTGTTTTTGTTTTCGCTTTTGTTTTCCTTTTGGCCCCACTCCCTTGATACTTCCTTAGCTCCTTCCCTAACCGTGTTGCTGCTTCGAAAATATTTACGATTGCACTCAAGCGCTATCCCACCCCACCAGTTCCTCTCTCCTTGTGGTTGCAAGACCGGAGTACACGCGGCGCAATTTCCCTGCAAAAAAAAAAAAAAATCCACATTAAACAGAGAAAAAATAAAACGGAGAGAAAAAGTATGTCCAATTTTAAAGGCAAACAGTCCACATGGACACAGAGATGAGGGCGCAAACGTAAATCAAAAAGAGGAAGAAGATATAAGACGATACGGCTGCAGTAATGTGTGTAGAAAAAAAGGCATCGGCTTCTACGTCGTGAAGTTCCCAGGCATCACGGGGCAAATAAAAAAGAAAAACTGTAAAACAAACAAAAAAAAAAAAAATTTAAAAAAATATTGTGTAGAAAAATACAAGAAAGAAAAAACACAACAAAAAACAAATGCGTGTCTGGCCGATGCCTAGTCGCTCTGCTTCCCGCAAGGAGAAAGAAGGAAGGAAAAAGCGAAGATTAAAGCTTGGTTCCGTGTGCCTGGCATCCCACAATCCGTTTGAGATTCATCCAACAGCCACACACCCGTTAAAGAGCCAAATTCATACAAGAGGCATTACGCAACAGTCCGGCCTGTTGTGAAGTCGCGAGAGGACAGGCTTTGAAAGGGCCCCGCAATCCCCCTAACTCTTCCCCTGTCCACCGCATGGAGGGCAGCAGCGGCAGCAGCGGGAAGGAGTGGGTGGGAGGAGTGGAAAAAGCAGCATCTTCCAACGCGGTGTCATCTACCTGGCCCCATTTGACGGCGAACTCCTTCCACAGTTCCCTAAAGCAAGAAGGAAAAAAAAAATCAAAGCAAAAACACCAGTCACCCACAAAAAGAGTCAAAGAGTCAAAGGGTCACAATAAAATGTGAACTCTCCCCTCCCCTCCCACACCAAAAAAAATAAAATAAAATAAATAAATAAACAAAAATATAAATAAAGACTAAACAATATATATTTATATATAAATAAAAAAAAGGCAAAAATGCATCAAGAGGATAAAGTTGTAGAAAAGGAAGCAAAGAGAATCGTCACAGTTAAACGTGTCATTCTCTTCCATCCACCTCCATCCCCCTTCCCCCTTCTTCCCCTCTTTCTGGCTTTGGTCTTCGCAAATTCAAAAAAACAAAAAAGGGGTTATAATTTGCGTTTCTCGAATCATTGTGCCGTCCATTATCCACATGCATAAGCACCTACATGCATGCATGCATATATACATATATACATATGCATATGTACGGCTCACCTCACCCGTTGCGGCATCATTTTCTCATTCCTGTTTTTTGTGTGCATTTTTTTTTTCTTCTTCGCAACGACCCCTTTTGGTGTGCGTGTTTTTTTACTTTATTTTCTTTTCTTTTCTTTCTGGAAAAATGAGAGAGAGGAAGAAATTTTGTAAACGACCACAAAAAGAAAGACAAAACAAAAGGAAACAAAAAACAAAAAACAACAACAAAAAAAAAAAGGGCGTTCACCGCTCGATGCGTGCGCTGCTGGAGAGCCACAACGGTGCCTCGTGTTGACATCGCGAAGGGACATGCGCGGCAGCCCTTTTCCCACGCGTCCCTCCCCACTTCACTGCCTCCTTTTTTTTTTTTTCTTCTTTCTTCTGCCAGGAGGTGGAGAGAAGAGGGGCGTGGCGGGCAAAGTTGCAGTCGACACTTTCGCGCTCATATGCCCCCCTCCCCCTCTTTACGCCTGCACGCACAAAATATATTTTTTTTCTTCTAAGTTGCGCGTGGACCTCCCGCTCTCAGTACCGCCGCCACAATCCGCACAGGGCGAGTAAAAGGAGAGCAACGAATGGCCCTCACACATGCAGACACACAAAAAACAAAACAAACGAGAAAAAGCAAACAAAAACAAAAAAATACAGGGATAGAAAATAAAGGCAAAGTAAAGGGCGTGCGACGCACAGTGTGAAGGGGTGTAACTAAAAAGAGGTGGCGCATTACCCCCACCACCACCACCACCACCCAACTTCCTTCCGCCCTCTCTCCTCGCACAGAATAACTGCCCCCTGAAGCAATACCCCCGGATACAAACCTATAAAAGATGCGCACATGGCAAAAATAAGCAAAGAAAGCAACGAAACAAATTCACACACGCACATACAATAAAATCTGAAAAAAACAATTTTTTTTTCTTTTTTTTCTTCTTTTTTTTCCTGAGAATAAACACAAAAAAGGGATAACAATAATAATAATAATAACAATGGGATGACAATCATTTGGCATACATATATATATATATATATCCATATATCCGTATATGCATCCATGCATGCATGGTTGTTGATAGAGGCCCGTCTTATTCCCTCCTTTTTTTTTTTTTTTTTTCGTATTTCATTGTACATCCCATCCCATGCAGAAAAGAAAATTGATAGAATACGGGGGGGGGGGGGGGGGTGAAAGCGTCATTCACACAGACACACAGACACACAGACACACAGGAAGAAAGAAAATGCGACACAACCACAAACGCAGAGAAATAAATAAACAATACATATATAATAATAATAATAATAAAACAACTTTATTTTCCGTTTTTCTTTTTCGTATAATCAGAAAGAAGAGCAAAAAAAAAAAAAAAAGCCCGCCATACAATGCACCCTGATTTAACATTGTAGTCTCCTTCCCCATTCTATCACTGGCCTTACTTTTGTGTCCGCCGGTCCCTAGCTCTTTCTTTTTTTTTTCTTTTGTGTGTGTGTGTGCGTTTGTCGTAGTGTGTCTGCGTGTGCACGTTGGATAAGGAAATAGTGGGGCGTCATTTCAGTTTGAAGAGGTGTTTTTACGCCGGTGGAGAGTGCGTCAGCACTGGGCGGCACCGAAGAAAAAAATTATCCCTGTCGTCTTCAAATTCGTCCAAAAATGCATCGTGATCCTCATCTTCATCACATTCAGCAACATAACGGTCATCAACATCTTTGCTGTTGTTGTTGTTGTTGTTGTTGTTGTTATACATGTCTCGTTCGCCAATATCTGCGGTTCCGCTACCACCCGTAGCCACGCTCAGTGCATTGAAGGGGGTGTCGCGCACACACAACGGCTTCACACAAAATAAATCACGGACGTTCGATATAGCATGCACCAATTTATCATACTTAGATTTGATGTTAACATGCGGTGTCACTTCAGTCGTGTCCGCCTTGGTCCGCGGGGTTCTTTTCTCTGCGGAACCAGATGCTGAACTTCTTGTTGCGTGTTCTCGCACATTTTTATCTTCCCGTGTTTGAGGAAAAGAGTACAATGATTGTGGCGCCGTTACAGTGAACGTTTTCCCGTTATTGAATGGAATATCCCTATTACTATTGTTCTTTTTGAAGTTTGCAAAACAATTGTACTCCGCACGAGGGGGTAATGCTATATTCAGTTGATCGGGCGGAGACAAGACGTTCAGTGGACGATGTGGAGGCGTTTGTTCCTCATCAAACGCGTCAAACGTATCAAAGTCCAAGCGTCGAGCGTCGTTCTTGCCCGTATTTTTTTGAAATACATCCATGCCACATCTCGCCTTCCCTGAAGATGTGTCACTGTTACACGCCCCTTCCGCAAGAAAAGACCTTTTAAAGAATTCAATGGGTGACCGGGTCTCCTGCTCGGGCGGTGTAAACGGTATGGAGTTTGGAGCATCATTAAATAACTGCGACACCTCCAGTAGTTTTACCGGTGTCGAGGGCTCTTCGGGGGCATGCACGATGGAAAACAGACGCTCTGTTCTGTGGAAATCCAGTGAAGCGTACATGGGTGAGGGAAAAAACAGGTTTGGGGTCTCGCAAGCGTGAAACGAAGACGGTGAAGGATGCAAATGCGAGGTTGGTATAGGATGCTTCTCAGCCAAATCCAGTACAAAAGACATGGAAAGTCGCTGGGAAAGGCAAGCTGACTTCATTGTTCCAGGGGAGACATGGGCATTGATCTGAGGTGTCATGTTTGCCGGAGTGAGCGAGACGGGCGTCGATGGCAAATTTCCCGATGGAATGTGCGAAAAAGATCGTGAAAAAGCATCCTCTCCTGCAAATGAAGACAACGGTGTCGTGGCGGTAGATGGAGGACAACTGTTTCTGCCAAAAATAAACGTACGCAGTTGCGTGGACATTCCGCGTTTTCTTGCCACCGACTCCATCCACTCCGCCCATGTCTCCACCTCCTCCTCCTTTATCAGTAACGCAAAGTCAATAAGAAACAAAAAATCCAGCTCAAGTTTTTGAACCTCTTTTAATGAGATACCAGTGGCTTTGGAAATACGCTCATTCCACTTCCGCGACCCATCCACGTACATCTTCGTCGCGATTAAAATGGCAATGGCAACAAGACGGTACCAGTTCGCATTTGTTACACCAACGTCTTCAGAAGGAGACTGTAGCGTAATACGTGATATGTACACCAAAGCCCCTATTAACACCATAGGAGCAGCATCACCATACGCCACGTAAACTCCAATAGATTCAATTAACTGCTGCACCATTGTAGGAGATGTTTCTTGTTCTTTTACTTCTTCCGATACAAGTTTCGGAGCGTCTCCACTCGCCATAGCTACACATTGTATTTCTTTCTCTTCATTCTGCTGTCCTTCATTCTGTGCAGGATCCATATCGTTTGATGAACAAGAAGTCTCTTCCATCCCACTCCCATGCTGCATTGATCCCCCAACACTGGAACAGAGGGTTCTTGTGAAAAGGGCATGCTGCGATAATGAAAACTTTGATGGGGGTGCTGAAAAAGGCTTCAAATTCACTGAAGATGCCATGTCAAATGAGCGGATGCTCGCGAGACAAGACGACAGTTTCGGTTTCTGTAAATTTTCTGGATTCTCATTGCATGATATCCCATGCGCGGCTTCGGGCGCGTTAGATGTTCGCCGTCCGCAAATCGTAATAAGTTGTTGAATTGCACATTCATAAAAGGGCGCAATGTTCGACAAACGGAAAGCCGATGGAGTGTTATCCCCCACGACCCCGCTACCTAATTCGGACCCTGACGCAGTGAATTTAGTTTTAACTTCTTCATCCACTGGCGTCGAGGACTCCTGTCTGCCATCCAGTGATAACCTGGAGCGGGGCAATGGAACAAGAAACTCCGTATGACCCTCCTGTTCGTTGACGTGACAGGGTTTCCCATGCCGCTTGCGTCCCTTATTCGCCGGAGAGCGTGTTTTGTGGTGCGGCGAGCTGTTTCCGGCCAATGTCCGGTTGCGAATCACCTCCACTGCAGCGGCACCAAATCCGCGATGCCGGTGAGACCGACGAGCAGTTCCAGTAACATGGATAGGATTGTGATGACTGCCGTGGTGTTGCTGATAATGGTGAGCCTGGTGATGCCGGGGATTTCCCCCATGATGCTGAGATCGGTTGCTGCTAAACGTCTTCCTAAAAAATGAAAGACGAGCAGATTGAAAATGGCCATTAAGGATCTCGTTATTGCTGGGGTTACCCGCACTCATGACGGACGGCTTTTGCTGCTGCTGCTGGTGGTGGTGTTGGTCTTGGTGATGACAATGACACTCGCTGCGCCTCAAATGAACCTGACAACCCCAACAGCGATTCATGCGACGAACTTCTTCGATGGGCATTACGGGAATTGTTTTGGCGACGCCCGCCCGCATGATATCAGCGTTCCCCAATAGCTTCGCCGCCACGTTGCTATCGCTCTTCCACTTAGTCAACGTGCTGCCAGAGAGTGTGCATTTCATGCTATTCGATGGTTTGCCACCGCCACACGCCGCCAACGGCTGACCACTGGGTAAATTGCCAGTCGAGGACGTCCAATCGTGAGAAATGCCACCTGCAAACACTGCCTCTGGCCATGCTTTCTCGTCAGCCCGAGCGGCTGTAAAAGGCACCTTTAGATTGTGGAATGAGTGAGACACATACCCTTTTGAACGTTGTACATCAGGAGACACTGACAATTCCATTGGAAATTTAGGTTCAGCAGTAGTAGTAGTATTAGTATTATTTTTATTAGTAGTAGTACTAGTAATGGCTGTCGTCCCTCAGCGTATTCCTATAGGGTTCTCCCTGTTGTTCTCGTACGCCGAAAAGGGATCAGTGCCAGTAGTAAGTCCAACAAACCCGTCGTTTATTGCGCCCGCGTCCACTGCCCAGACCCAACTTAAGCCCCCCTTTTTTATCCTAGAAAAAAAAAAAAAAAAGGAAAGTCCTTCCAAAAATAATAAAAATTGAAAAGATTAAATACAGAAGCGAAGACAGGTTTGGGATAGTTACACAAAGAAGATGTGACTTTCTGGCGTAAGCACTCAATTTGCCCTTCCGAGGACTCAACAGAAAAGTCCCCCCTCCCCCCCCAAAAAAAACACACACAAGAGACAAATAATAATAATAATAATAATCGATGGTCCTTCTTCCACAATGCGACACGGGCCGCAGACAAAAGCAGCTACACTGAATCTGTCCACGGGCATCCGTTCCACCTGCAAAATGGCCTGTAGCACATGGTAATATTGGAGTCTGCTCACAGGGGCGGCTTCCTTGGCGATGAAGAATGCTACCGCACTCTCCTCGATCACCAGCTGCTGATATACCAGAAAAAAGGCAGCAACATCACCTGCTGGCAACAAAGCCTGTTGCTACTTAGAAAAGGCCTGCATCTCCTTAACAACCGCGTTCGCTCGTCGCATATACTCACCTAGTAAGGGAGACGCCAGGTTTTCCGTGCACCACAGCCATGCATATTTGACGGCAAAAACACATGCAGTACAGAATGCAGCCGCGTAAACGGGCGGATTGAAGGACGGACGCGCAGAACTTGCTGTACAAAAGCTACGCAGCAGCGTATCCACTGCCGCCAAGAAGCCCCAAGATGCTTATTGCCCAAATAGCCCATACAGCCGGCCACGAGAAGATCGTGCTCGCTACTCCTTCACGGTCAGCGGCTGGGTAGAATTTTCCAACGCGCCCGTCTCGTACATAGTCCTGTGCAAACATGAACGCGGCCCCATCATGAAAATGCTAGGGCGCGCCGCCCAAAAGTCATCGTGCGCAGGGCGTCGCTGAAATTCAACACCACCGACGACGGCGCACCACGATCACCGCCCATCCCGACCCATCCCATGGGGCTCGCGAGCGCCTCCTGAACATGTGTGGATTCCTATCCCCAGTCGCCGGGCTCCTGCGCAGCAGCAGCTCCAGAGCCTGCAAGCCCCACTCTGGGAACGAGAGACCCATTTAGCCGCGTCGTGAATGAGGAACCCGGGGCTTCCCCCCATCCCCCGA
>NW_001849455.1:92046-138760 GCF_000209065.1 Trypanosoma cruzi
ATCTTCCCCCCCACCTGACGGGACTGTACACTATCATGGGCGTACATATAACCATCCATAGTGTCGACTAATGCACGCCCACGGTAGAGGCGCTTTACCTCCAGGGTTTTCGAATCCAGAACAATCACCCTACGATCCATTGTTACAATAAGGATACTTTGAATTTGATTCGCCCAGTGCACACCAACAACCCAACAGTCCCCTGCAAAGACAATTCCACGGCTTGTCAGAGTCTCCAGGTCCCATGCCCGTACAGTGCCTTCGGACCCACCGGTCAATAGGAGTTTACGCCGTGTGTCCGCCTCCATGCAAGTTCCCGTTATATGCTGCGAGTGCGAAAAGCAATAGCTCGGTTCAGGTGTTGTGGATAACTCTGAAATCGGTCCATTAGCAAGATGGGAGCGGTGACGACTTTGGGAGACTAAAAACGTTGAGAAATCATCCCAAGTTGTGCACCCCTTCGCTTCGTAGTCAACCTTTCTCATAAGATCTATAATTTCCGCATCCGTGGCGCTGGGGATAACAACTTTAATCGCCTGTGCAAACTCCTGTTCGGATAAAACACGTGTGTACGCATCGTGCCCGGAACCCTGTTTCAGCCCGTCAGATGAAAAGAGTGCACGCTGAAGCTCTTCCTTTGTTTGTACCGGCTGATAAGTACCAGCAGGTGGTCCAATAAATACACCCGAGGAATGTTCCTGAGGGCGCTCTTCACACAAATTTTCCCTTTCCTCAACTTGGGGATGCCGTTCAGTATTCTCCATCTTCTTGCCTTCCTCCGACAGTCTACTCAAGGAAGAGCAGTTCCTCACCATAAAATTCTTTCCCGTGATTTTCCTGCTGAAAGGACGACGATTGGCGTCTGCTTTTGGACCTAACATGCCGTTCTCAAAAGAGTCCGCATCCGCTGAGAAAAAACACATAAGACGCCGTAATTCATCCAGGGAAAACCTTTCTTCCAGAGGCTGAGTCCAGCCTCCCTGCTGCACCGTACTGGCATCATCGTCCACGGCCTCTGTGGCGTTGGGGTCATCATCATCACCATCGTAATCCCCTTGGGGGTACTCCACACTCGATGTCGGTTTTCGCAGAGTTTGAAGAAACGCTTCTTCATCCTTTGGATACATCAGCGGCAGGAGACGCCTGTCTTTGCGACCAAAATTCTGTTTGGAGACAGACGTTCCCCTACTTCCAACAAACCGCATGCCAAATAAAGACCGTTGCGGCCCGTTCCCGCTGCACAGCGTGTTTTCTGGTGACTGCACATAGCTGCTGCTCGATGGCAGAGAATCCGGCAACAAACCATTCATTTCACGCGGCCTCCCACCACCAAAACGTTTGACGTACGCGGATGGGCCACGCTCCTCACCCTGCCCATCTTGGTCTAAGAATATATTTTGCGTTCCAGTGTTCATAAGTTTAATATCAATTAATTTGCAATATTAAAATATAAACGCATATACACCCGGCACAGTATCTTTGACTATGACTTGGGAAATCACTCCTCTATTCCTTCCTTTATATCTTCCTTACGTCTTCTTATTCGTACCGTCTTCTCCTTGTTTCTCGCACACACAAACAAAGTACACCACGCCCTAATTTCCCCTGACAAAAAAAAAAATAAAATAAATAAATAAATAAATAAGAAAAGAGAAGAAACAATTCATTTCTCTTCCATGCAACCCTTTGAGGGGTTAAGTTACAAGCATTTATACATTCACACCAATTGAGAGTCCCAGATGACACTTTGTCTTTCCAGTTTTCATTAACAACAACAACAACAACAACAACAACAACAAAAAGGAAACAAGAATTGTTGAGAGCCGTCAACGTGTTTTTTTTTTTTTTTTTGAAGGCACTGAGTAATATATATAGTTTGGAAAAGAAAGAAATAGAGGTCCCGCAAATGCAATTACAGGTCATCTGAGGCCATATGAATCTGCACCAGGACCTTGAGGGCCAAAACAAAGTTGGCAAACTCGTTGTCGCACGCCGCATGATCCTCTTCTGTAAGGGTAGTAAGACTATTAAATGCGTTCGGCATCATGCTTAAAAGCATACACAGCTCGCGAAGACAAATTAGACTGTCAACAGCCACCGAGGAGTGAGTGCTAAAACTATGAGTCGCTGGCTGCGATTGATGTTGAGAAACCTGGGTGCACGGACGCCGGGATGAAAGTGCGATGGCATGACCCACAAGTGAAGTGTTGACCACGGTGTTTTTCAGCACATTCGCCACCACTTCCAGTTTTTCCTCACACTCCGATGGATTCGCCTTTGCCGGGTTGCCGGTGGAGCCGACTTCGTCCCCTGCAAACTCCGCGGTGGTGGTGTTGGTGGTGGCCCTTCTTTCGCCACGGCTACCTCTTTGGCTGTTGCACGCGTATTTCGATTCCGCCACCTCTGAAAAGCCCTCCACCTCGGGAGAGGGCAACTCCTGAGACAAGGTACTAATTTCTACACCCTGTGTATTTTGCAAACGGTAACCCAAGTTTGAGAGTTGCATGTACACACGGCCATAAAAAAGCTCTAAAGCTTCCTCTATTTCCCCCGACTTCGAAATCGTTGTAGCCATACGAAACAAGCACCTCATGATAGAAGGAAACTCCTGAAGAAAAGCTCGTGTAAAGGCGCCATTGGCAGAGAAACGAAGGCGGTTTGGAGCGGCGGCCTGCGCGCCTCCCCCAGCGGAACCAGCTTGAGTGCTGCCATTATTATTGGCGTTGCTGCTGATTGCCGTGGCGGAAGCAGCAGCGGCTATGGGTGACACAACTGGGGAACTGTTGATATTAATACCTGAAAGCCCAGTGTTTGCATGCGACGGGGTGCTTGATGGGCGATTAGATATGGAGGAGAGTTGTGGCCTGAGTGTTCTCGGAGTTACTGACGAGGCCGCTGACAAACCCGACTGCGAGTCGCCATCCAGTTTCCCCGTGCTTGTGTTGCGTGGCAGCAATGCATGTGAAACATTTGTCGTGGGCGACAGCATCGTCGTCCCAACCGCAGTGGTTGCGTGAGGATTTCCACTCGTCCCTCCGCCTGTGTTAATTGTGATTGCACGTTGAACTTCGTCAAACTGCACTTGCCACCGTGAGCGCATCGCCTCTCCAAATATCAGTTGATGCATTTCCGCCACCACACGGTATTCGTCTAAAAAACGAGCGATACGGGCACATCCGCCAGAGAAGTCCTCTCGGATATTCAGCTGCGACCCATCACACCATAAAGACAATGCCTGGCAGGCGGTGGTGCACTCTTCATACGATAACGGAGTCCAGAAACGCCCTCTCAGTCGGTGCTCAAAGCCAAACACAAAAGTCCCGTACTGGACCCCAAGTGTTCCATGCAGGGCAAAACACTGCTGAAGAGCGGTGAGCACAGGTGTGGTGTATGGAATCAGCATCCCATCACGACCACGATAGGCGGAGACAAGAAAATTGCATACCCTTTTGAGATTTTCCCACTGACGCTTTAAAGATCCTTCACTGATGCCTGCCTCTATAAGCTTTTGTATATTTTGACTACGAATGGCACGTGCTCCAAATAAAAACCAGCTTTCGGACTCTTCCTCAAGCTCCAGTTTGTGCATGCGATCACCAAAAAACATTTTGAGCACCTTTTCGTCGACGCCGTAGAACACCTCCACCATGCGCCGACGGTCCTTCAATGTCATCGGAATCGAGTACCTTGAGAGAAAGGCATAGGGGGTTGCCAAGTAGTTTTCACGGAACATGTCAAAAAGAACAAATTGTTCCACCAACTCCTGACGCAAAATGGAGCGTTCGCCTCTCACCATGTCCGAGAGGGCCTGCTGAAATTCTCGATGAAATGTAGAACTCGAAGGGTCAATAAAAGCGCTTAGACTACGTGAATCCACCGCAAGCTCATTCCCATGGTTTCCGGCCCCTGTTTCATTGGCGTTCTTCTCTCCCTCTTCGTCGCCGTGCTTAGCACTCGCTGTATCAGCCGTCATTTCCATCTGAGGGAGTGAGAACCTACCGGTATCGGGGAGGCTGAGAGGCTGCGGCGCCTCCACCTGGAGGTTTCGCCAACATTCCACACCTACAGGCACCGGGCAATCCAAAAATATATTCCCGGGCTGCTTCTGAGATTCCTTTTCGTCGTCACCCGTGGGCCATGTCACATCCGCATTTAATATATACTGTAGTGCCTCCTCCACTGAAAGTCCAGCGACGTACGCCTCCAAGGCGTCGAAATTAATGCTCACAGGCGACACAGAGTGGGCGTGAATTGAAAGACGCAACGACATTAGGATAACACCACTTCTACCTGGACCACTAAAGATAGAGACAATAAAAATATGTTTGTGTGCATGTGTAAAAAGGGGAAAAAAAAAAATAAAAAATTGTGTCCGTTTTTCAGCTTACACGACATTGATACATGCACACATATAAATGACAAATGAAAAACGGAATGAGACAACAAGCAAAAATCTAACAACAACAACAAAATACTAAAGACCGAGTCTTGAGAGGGTGTCGGCGAATGAATTAGAAGAAGGATTTCCTCTCGAGCAGTTGCCGCTTTTTTTGAAAGTGTGACGACGACCTTTTGTTGGTGGTCCTCGCGGAAGCGTGGGAAATTGCGCATTGACTTCACTTTCATCTGTCGAGATCTCAGGTCTTCCCGCACACGAGACAACTTTCGAGATCGAAGGAGACCCTTCCGTTCGAGCCTCCCTCCGCACCGGTGCCACAGCGCTGACGTCTCGTTCTGTGCTACGAATATTCATTGCGAGACGATCCTTCTTGCGAGGGGCCGGCTCCTTCGAGGCAGCCGAACGGCTTCTCTTCCCGCGTGCCAAGGAGCCTTTAGGAACCGCACGAAGAGTCGCCTTTGGAATGGTGGATGTGTTCCTCATCGCCATGGCAGGAGTCCTCACCACGCCTCCACGTTTATTGCGCTTCCGCCTGCGTGTGCGGCCCACAATGGTGGCAAGTCGTGCCTCCACAGAACCGCCAAAAGTGGTGTCTGAAGCATGCAGCGGTGTCTTCGATGGCGACTTTTCGTCCGTTATCTCTGATAGTTGACCACAGGAAGGTGATGATTTTGGTGGTGGTGTGGACGCGCAGCCTTTCTTCCCCCGTGACAGCCATTCATTGTTCATGCAGCGGCGGCACACATATGTTCCTCTGGTCGCCGTGTGCTTTTCATTGAGCTCATTCATGTCGGAGGAATTCACATCATCGACGTCGCCAGGAATTTGGAATGAACTCGTTCTCGACGTTGAAAGAAGCGCCTTGGTCTCTCCTGCTAAAAGGTACACCCCGCAGCGGCGGCACCACATACGATGAGCTGCACTTAACGACCACAACTGTCGTCTTCCATCGTGTTGACCGTTCGACAACCGCCTCCGACGGCTGGTGTAGCACGGCCCCAATGGATGGCTTGCCGCTCTGCGGAGCGTGTGCGACCCGTAATGCGCCGAGAGATCGTAAAGAAGGGCTGTCACGGGTGAATTCACATCTGTCACCATTTTGGAAGCGTTGGAGTCAAGCGGCGAGAGACCACTCGGAGTATTTTGCAGCAATTCCAACATCGCTGCAGAGAGTGAGGCGCAAAACTCTGTGCCAATCAACTGACTCTGCAGAGCAAAGGAAGGAGGGATGCTGCGCGGCAAGAGACGCGTGTGACGCAACGCCGTCAACGTCGAAGGGGATAACAGGGAGCCTGACCCCTCATTGCAACCAACACCCTTTTCTTGCATCTACCGGTAGCCCCACCGCGAAAAAAAAAAAAAAAAAAAAAAAGACCTCTCGTTGATTAAACTAGAAAATAAAGAAAACATCTGGTACATGAAAATACATAATGATTTTTATTTGTTTCTGCATGCGGTCACTGCTGTTGAAGCCGTTTACCCGCCACGCTCCATTTCCTTCACCTCAGACAACTGAAAGAGAAACCACAGGCAAGAACGCACACACACACACACACACACACACACACACAGAGAGAGAGAGAGAGAGAGCTGGATCGAGACACTCACACATACGGCCAGACGCCTAAACACATATAAAGAAGGTTAAATAGGAGTAATTGTTGGCCTCACTGACAAAATTTTTCACCCGCCGCGTTATTCCAGCAATCAAAGCGGCGATAAGGCCATTGTTTTACTATTTTTCTTCAACTCTTCCTGCACCTCCGCCATTCGAAGAATGGAGTTCCGGAGAGAAATCAGCAATCGGCGGTGATATTCCTGCAACAACTCCTCGGGGTCAATGTACCACCCAAAACGGGCGTGTATGACATCCCCCCATTTCAAAATCCATTGATTATTTGACTTCAACAAAGCGACATCAACCACCTTTCCTCCACGCACTGCAGGCATTTTCTCCAGTTCGACATGACTAGCTCTTTTTGACTTCTTATTTTTCTTTACATCTGTCATGAGACCCACGGACAAGCTTCCTTTTCGAGTAATTTCAAGCTTCGCTCGGTCTTCCTCTAGACGCTGCGCACACCACTTTCGATACGCCACCCGCCGCAAGGAAAATTGTTCCTCCAACATGGCCATCTTGTACTCCTTCGTTGTAATAACGTGTTGCCAAAGGACCGATGCAACAATAAAACTAAGACGATCCGTCGTGGCACAAGCATTCGTGTACTTTTTCAGTTCATCTCTGCTGTCCAGTTCAAGCTTCCCCCAGAGTCGCAACATTCGGTTCACCGCACGTTCCCTTTTCGCAATACAATGACGGAAAAAACGTTGTATCGTGCGAATGGCAGCGAGCAATCGCTTCATCAATTGGTAAAGAAAAAGACGTTGACTATACTGAAGGTATTCACGGATAACGTTCGCATTGGTCGTAAGAGTGGCTGGAGAATGTTTCATTACCAACGCGTAAAGCTTCGGGTTCGTGTAGACCAGGTAGGCCTCATCGCCCAATGGCTGACGTCTAAACGTCTTTGCTTTGACAGGGCTTTTTTTCGTCAACGTTGAGGAGAGGCTCCAAATCACGGAAGAGGAGCGACTGCCATCAGGTTTATTCCTCTGCTCTTCTTCATCGTCGACTTGAGAGCCCGGTGTCGTCTGGTTAAGCCCATGGCTGGATCCCGCCGCATCGTCCACGCAAGATAAAATAATCCCATTCCTTACTTTTGTTGGTAAAAGCAGTTGGAGTGAGAAGGCACGTGACACCGCCCCAGGTGCGCACTGATCCAAGACACTTTGGATAAGTCCATACTGCAGGGCCTGATTTCGCGTAACTTTCACAGATACATTTTCAGGAATGAGCGAAAAGGTTTGCATCATGGAGCCCATTCCCACCTTGGAAACTGACAGAAACTCTCGAAGAAGCAGGCGAACCTGAAACCTGTGACAGCTGCCCCCGGCACCTCCTGTGACACTAGTATTGCAGCTCACCTGATTCCCACTATTCACTGGCATTGTTTTGGAGCTCTCAGGGGATTTATTGCCAAATGGTAACCAAATCTGTAGAATACGGCCTTCCTGCAAAAAAGCCGTTCCACCAAGTAAGAAAGAATCGTTCCCATTCCACACCATTCCCGCCGCAAACCGCGGTGGACGCACAGTAACTGCCACAAGTACCCCACTTGCGGGATGTGGAGCTTGATACCACACATCATTCCACTCAGAAAGACTACGTGTACTTTCATCTATCATAGCTGCTTCAAATAATTTGGAGTTTGTTCCTTCCATATCCATCATATTCTGCCGTATTAGGTAACGCAGACGTGCCTCATGGGCGGCTGCAGCTCGCGACAGCAGCTCATACACATCACGAAGAACAAATTCCGTGAATTGCCGATGGTACCCGCTGTCGGTTACCCCCTCCACGCTTTCTGAAGAGAGGCATTCTGCGCTCGCCTCATCTGTGGCAATATGTTTCAACGACTCAGGGAATGCGTTTAAAAGGAATTCCTGCATTTCTTTCGCATCTTGTCCCTCATTTTCGTCGTTTTCCGTAGTGCGCAATGACGCGCCAAAATAAATATCCGTGAGGGATCTATCTGACGCTCTATCCACGGAGGATGAGTCGTTCTGCACCCCGGCACTGGCATTCATTACGTCCCCATGACTGAAAATCGGCAATCGTTCACAAACAATTTCCGGCAACGGGCTATTAGAGCCTTTGCCGTGCGCCTTCTGGTGGCGCATCAAAGCAGGGAACGTCACGCGCGTTGTGCAGCCAAGAAACTTGGACTCATCTTTACTTCCGGCAAGGAACGGATGGGTTGGCTTCGGACTCTCCTCTGCAGCTGGCAGACGAATGGGCTGGAGCTGCGGATGCCGTGGAATTTTCTTCATGTCGAATAGATGTCCTCCTCCTCCGCCAATTATGTCCCTTTATTGCCTGCTTTGATCCTCCCCAGAGGCAACACGCAGGCCGAAGGAGAAGCCTCCAAGAAGAAAAAAAAGGCGCTGCGCAGAAACACGCACACCACAGAAAAAAAAAGAAAAAGAAAGGAAAAATGTTATGGTGTTCAGCCCACCTCAACAGAGAAGTAACGGAGCCGGCGATTTTCTTCCAAGAAGAACAAAATGATCAAGTCCCAAGTCATCAGCCTAGAAAAAATTCAAAGAAAAAAAACAACGACAAAAACAAAAACAAAAATGGAACTATCAAAAAAGGAGCAAAGGCGTATGCAATACTGGGGCGGCTGTGTTCCATGTGCATCCTTCTTAGGCCGTGATCTCCTTGGGCTCAAGGACGGTGATCACATCAGGGAGAATCTCCTCCTCGTTCTGCATGCTCTTTGGAAGCATGATCTTCACCTTGACGCCGAGGGTACCGGCACGCAGGTGGCAGTGACGCGTTGCGACGTCCACAAAGTTCTTGTGGGCCGTGCCGGACTTTATCATGTAGCCATCGCGGAAGGTCATGCTCTTTGCACGCTGCCCCTTGATCTTCCCACCCACCGTCACTTCGCATCCCTTCGCACCCGACTCCATCACGTGGCGGATGATCCCCATCGCGGCGCGGCGCACCTGCAGGTTGCTCAGAAGCTTAAAGCGGAGAGACTCGGCCTGCGCCATGGCGGAGAGGCCACGCACCTCGACGCGCTCGGCGAACAGCTGCAGTTTTCCCTCCTTGTAGTGAAACCGTTGCTGCAGGCACGCCGTAAGCTCCCGAATGCGACGTCCCTTCTCACCAAGCACCTCGCGGGTCTTCGTGGCGCGGATGACAATTTCAGTGCGGGTCGAAGTGACGCGGTGCTCCACACCAGCAAAGCCGTCGTCGGCGAGTTCGCGCTTGAGGAACTCAAACAGCTCAGCGTAGAAGACGCCATCGCGGATGATCATACGCTTCTTGGAGAGAGGCCCCATCGCTGTTGTTCCACTTGTGTGTTGTCCCTTTGACAGTCCACCTGGGAAAAGAAGGCAAAAACAACGGTAAATAAGAAAAAAGAGTGGAATAAGAGGCGTGTACGTGCATACACACACGCAGAGAAAGAGAAAGAGAGAGGGAGAGAGACGAGCACGACCCGTCCCGCTGAGACGCACGGACAGCACCCCACTTCACGGCAACACAAACACACACACACACACACACACACGACAGGTAAGAATAAATAAATAAATAAGAAACACCAATAATAACAATAATAATAATAAAATCATGTCGACTTATTTACCTTCCGTCATCTTTTCATTGTTCGTTTTCTTTTATTATTAATTTTTTCTTCCTTTTATTTTACTTTTTCGCCACTCCGTTTTCCTCTTTTTTTCGAGGGGGCTGCGCACAGGGTCATGTCGGCCCTGTCACATCATCACGCGGTGTACGACAGAATGACACGATCCCGCATTGGACACCCCGCCGAAGTCACGGGATGGCGATTTGTGACTGTGAAGCCGAGCTTGCAGAGGGCTTCAAGCGTCGCCTCGACCTCTTCCTCACTTGTTGTTTCGTCATCAATAAATAACTTGGCGTTGCGGCTCACTACCGCGAGCTCCTCCTCTGACTTCGCCAGTGTGCACGGCTCCGTGGCCCTGTCGACACGGCATATGTTTCCCTGTTCTACCTGCGCCAACACCTCTGGGTGGGCAAACTCCTTAAACACCGCCAGGAACATTGTTAACGACCTTCTTCGCGTGCATACACGCAGGGGCGGCAAGTGAATGGAAACCAACAGAAAAAGCAGGTGCACCGTAACGATTCGATCCAAACGGCAAAGACATCATAGCGGGCATAAAAGTTAACCACCAACAAAAACAATAAACAGATCTCCAGCCAAAAAGGAAATGAACGCAACAATACACACACACACACACACACACACACAAACAAAAAAATTCAAAAAAACACAAATCCCGGCAGCAATTCCAAAAAAGGAAACAAAAAAAGAGTTATCACATTTATATCATATATATTTATAAATATTTATTCTAAATCAACACAAACAAAAGTGAACGAAGTAACAAACCCGTAAAAATAGAAGCGGTTTTCAAGGAAAAAAGCAACCTGATAGGGGATTATCTCTCTTTCTCTCTTCTCTCGCCCGCTCACTCTATTTGTCCCTTTTGCGTGTGTGCGTGTAAGCAAAGGTGTGCCTACTGGGGGGGGGGGAACTTTAGTCGATAATGAGGTATCCCTTGACATTGCAGAGGCACTAGCACATGAATTTGTATGTAACTATACGTCACTTCTACTTGGCTCTACATTCCCCCATAACCCCCACACATTCATCTAAGTTTCCCCTTTTTATTCTCATTCACAGTCAGACCGAACCACCAGCAGGCTCGTTGGATGGAGGAAAATACATGGAAGCGCCCGCATTACGATGCACGGCTTGTGTCACCCTATGCTCGGGTAGAGATTCACTAGCGGCTGCGGGAACACGTATAGATGTGCGGTTCCCTTGAGTAAAAACATCATTTGATGAAGTGGACGTGTACGGCGCTCCTCCAGGAGGAAGCCCAGTAACGGTAGAACATGCAATGGCCTTTACTACAGCACAGAATCCCGTTGTTATCACGCTGTTGCCTTCAACCCTTTCAGGGAAGATTTGATCGCGGAAATCGCTGCTACTTCCAAAGTCAATGCGCGGCCTCTGACCACCTAAATTCTGAACCCCGTAGATGCAGCGGCAGCAACGCTTACAAAACGCGGCAACCATCCAACCCATCAGTTCCTCCGTGTACAAAAAAAGTAAAACGTTTACCGCGGCAGAAAATGGATACATGAAAGACACTGTGGCCGATAGATAAATACGTGCGACGGAAGCAGCATGGGAAGATGAAGACGTAACAACAAAGCGCTCCAAGGCACTAATAATACATACTAGAGTCGGATAGGCGCAGAAAATAACAATGCGGCATATTACAATCGGGTTATCGCGCAGCAAGGATGGAGAAGAACGCCGCAACACCGTGTATGAATAAAATGCACTAAAAATGAAAAGCAACAGCCAGGCGTATCCTACAGTCAGTTGTACCAGCAATAAAATCTTTCTTTGCAACGACGATGAGGAGGGAGAAAGGTCACCGCTACCAGGAATCCAACACCATGCAAATTCCTCTGAGAAGAAAACTGTGTTCTCTATCGTTCGTGACTTTTCAAAAATCCCATCGTTATCACGTGGCAACAACACAATGTCTGGCACATATACAAGCAATATCCAACACAACAACAGGGAAATCGAAGCAAACAAGAAGGCAGCAAGGTAAGCTTTCCATGTGACCCGTAGTAAAGTATGGCGCTCAGCCCTTGTTATCGTTTCCTCATTTTCAACATCGTCGCGTGGCAACAATGGCGACTGAAACCTGGAAAAGGACCGAGGTGGTCCATTACCATTTGCAGCAACTGCACCACTCGTGGTAGCAGTAGTTCTGTTGTTATTAGAGGGGCGGCCATCACAACAGGGTAAAATATACCCCCAACAGGAACAAAACAGAAAAAAAATTCCGCAACTGCCCTCTCCCCTTTGATTAGAAGACCGACGTCGCCGTTTCTGACGATCATCACTGACGCTGTGAGAGTTTTGCGTCAAGGCTGACGTGGAGCTCCCTGCGCTACTACTATACCCGTGTTCCCACGACGTGTGGGCATTTCCATCGTTTGCAATTTCCCCCGTACGGACAATCCGTTCGTCATCACTGTTGTCGAGTTGTTCCAGTGAGGTAAGGCGACGACTGTTAGCAAGGACAAAAAAAAAGATTGTCTGCAGCAACTGCCCCATCGCATCCAGATACTGAAAGAGTGATGCGTTGATGTTGCACATGGCGTACGTCATGCCCGATTGGGAACAGTTGCTCAACTGCAAAATGCCTTCCCCCCTCAAGACTGTGATGAAGGCGAAAATGAAGAGTTGCAGCGCCTGCAGCATCTGCACTATGACTACCACGGCAAACACGTCATTGAACACACTTCGAAGCGCGCTAGAATAAAAGAAGCCAAAGTAATTCACAGAAAAAACTACACCAGCTAATAAAGAGGATACCGCCGCCGCCGTGCAAATAATGCAGTTCAGTCTGGTTTCTGTGGAGTAGGGCAATGCATTGCAGCTACCTGGCGGGGACATTTTGTGCAGGAAAAAAAAAAACTGCCGCTTATGGACAACGATTTCGTGTGACGCACGGCAAGTATCTTTTTTTTTCCCCTCCAATGGCTTGCAAGAAAGACAAAACAAAATGCAAAACTACAAAAAAAAAAAAAAAGGGAGCCTCCCGTAATTCAATGGGGAACACAGGGAGCCGCGTGGTCCAATAGGGGGGAAGTAAAAAGGAGGAAATAAAAAATGGAAAAAGAACTACACACACACACACACACAGAGAGAGAGAGAGAGAGAGAGAGAGAGAGATGGAAAGAGATAAAAAGATCTGTAAAGAAGTTATATTGCACTAAATTGCATGGACACAGTGAGAAGGAAGAATGGAGCATCAAAAACCAATTGGAAGAGATGAATGGAGGCACCGTCAGCGTTCCCATAAAAGGAATGGAAGGCAAGACGCACAGATAAAACACACAGACACACACACACATTCCCCTCTTTCCCACTGCAACCGTTCATCGGTGGAGCGTAACGTGTTAAGCAACAGAGAAGCCTTTCCCCTCTTCACTGTCGCATGGCCTCCATCATGGACGACATGGCATTCAACTGCACCCTCCGCGTCTCATCCTCGTTCACACGCATGTTTGTCATGCGGTACAGCTCATCCCACTTGGCGCTGCAGCTCGTGACGCACTTTTTCTCTGCAAGGTCCGCGTTCAGTCGATATCGAATTGGGGCCTGCGTGGTGCGCAGCAGCGTGTACAGCTCCTCCGTGTCGAGGCAACGATCCACACAGAAGGTCGTGCTGCGGTGTAACATGGCCGACTGAACGCGAACGGAGCCCAACAGCTGAAACGCTCTTGTGACGTCCTGCTCAAATGGCGTCATTGGAGGGGTCGGCGGTTGCATGATACCGTCCTTAAACAACAACAATAAAAAAAGATATTTATTTATTTATTTATTTTATTATTCCTTTTCCCGCCTCCTTTGAATGTCGTTTCCTCCTGCCTTCCGCCTAATTTTTATCCCTCGCGTTGCGAAAGGTGCGGCAAAAATCAAATATGTGCGCATGTAGGGAAGGGAAAAAAAAAAAAAAAGAAGAAGAAAACAATAATAATAAATTAGAAACAGCCACCAGCGCCACATAACACCCCATTCGTACACACACACACGCACAGAGAGAGGGAGAGAGAGAGAGAAGGAAAGAAAAGGAAAAGGAAATGTTGGAACATAAAATTAAAAGATGCATGGAAACACAACAATTCACTTCCAAACAACAACAACAACAACAACAACAAGAAAAGAAAAAAAAAAAAAAAAAAAAAGAGGGCAAACGGTGAATGAGAGTGGGCCGACTCTTATCTATCGTCGGTGGTGGGAGCGACACCTCCTCCCCCCGCCCACGCAGCAGTCACCTGCCCATTTTCTTTTCCCATTCCCCCTGCAGCGGATCGCCCCGCCGTTTTTGTGCGGCGTCATGCGTGTGAATGCGTGGAAAGGAGTGGGATTTACTCCTTTTTTCCCCTTTTTTTTTTTACTAAAATGAAGAAAAACTCTACACAGACAGAGACAAAACAACAAAAACCGCCTTCTTTAGCCACTTTCCCTTCATTTATTACTATTTTTTTTTTTTTTTTGCCTCCTCATCCCACTCGTTATCCCAGTAATCAACATCACCATTACTTTGCCCTCCTTTCCCACATCCAAATTTTTTTTTTTCTCCCCTCTCTCCCCTCCCTCCGCTAATCTCCCCCCTCCAGCCAGGCGTGTCTGGGCACACGCACTCCTGCATACGGATAAATACGCAGATGTTGTCTCGGTGTACCACCCATCGTGTGGATTACACCTTCCCCCACCCCCTCCCGTCTCCTCCTTTGTTTATCTCCTTCTTCTCCGGGCGTTATCTCCTTTTGACCCCACACGCATGGATTACTTCTTTCCATCCTTCCTTCACAACCCACGTTTCTCCGTCGCAGACTTCTTTAAAACAAACAACAAAAAGGGAAACTCACACTTTTCTTTCACCGTTGCTTTCGCTCTTATTGCCGTTTTAACGATAAGACAGACTAATAAACACATATACACATTAAAGAAAAAAAAAAAAAAAAAAAAAGATGTGGTGGTGAGAAATCCACCCAAAACCAAAAAACCACCCGCAACGCTGCACACATGGATACATATATGTGCACAATTCCCAAGGCCATCCTCCACTCCCTGAAGGAAGGCAGCTACAGAAAAAAAAAAAAAAAAAAAAAAAAAGAAACATTTTGCGCAAGAAGAACGGTTAATCAAACAAACAAAAAAAAGGTAAAAAATAAAGGTGAGAACGCAAACTAAACCAGGCAACCAAAAGCACCTCTTCCCACGCACGACCAAAAACAAGACGCATACTTATCATAAATATCTATGAAAAACAGGGGATATAGTAAGCGATGCTCCTACATATCTACAGGTAAGATTTGGGGCAATAGTAACAATGAAAATAAGAATAGCAGCGGTGTGTGTGGGGGGGTATGTAAAATAAAAGAGAGAAAAAGAGAAAAAGAAAAAGGTTAAAAATAAGAAAAGTCTTAAAAAGTAAAAAAAAAAAAAAAAAAAAAAACAGGCAAAACAACACAAACAGACCGCAAACAAAGCCAATAAGGGTTAGAGAAAGACTAGAGATAACCTGCACACCGGGCCCCACTCATACAAGGTGAACAACGAAATGCTGGCGTCTTTAACGCATGAGGCAAGACGGACATCTTCAACAGCGCAGGTAACACAATAAGAAAAAAAGGCCTAAAGAAATATATTTATATATAAATATACGTTGTTTTTGTTTTATTCGTGCGCGTACTTGTTTGCTTGTCTTTTCTTTTTCTTTTTTTTTGTATTTTTCTTCTCCATGTTGGCTGCGCCCCCCGGGCTTTTCTTCCCGTCGCCATCAAACTGTAAAAGGGGCAAAGAAAAGTAGAAGCACCGTTCAAAAAAAAAAAAAAAAAAAAGAAAAAAAAAACGACACCCAATCCACACGTAATTTTTCTCCCGCCCCGTAAAAAACAACAAAAACAAGCTTCTATATCCTCCTAATAATTTTTTTCCGTTCGTTGGTCGTTGTGTTTTGCTCGTCCCTTCAATCGCGTTCATCTCCGCAAAAGCACACGGTGTGAGAAGCGGACGGCGAAGTAGCAGACTAAAAACCAAGAGAGAAGCCCAAGGCTCTTGATTTCTCCATCATCCCTGCCATCCGCGGTTTTCAGCGGGACATCCGCCCCTGCGGTGTCAGAAAATGCAAAGCCACTAACGTCAGTGTTGCACCCACGTGCAGGCAGCAAATTACGGCGGTTCCCTTCCCAAGTAGTACCATTGGCACAGCTGTGGCTCTTCGAGCTCCACAGAAGTGGGCCGAGTAGCACCGACATCACCACCGCCTCTATCCAGTTCATGAGCGAAGGTAGGCAATGACGAAAACAGCGTGGAAAGGCAACAACAGCTTGGCGATTGCCGAACAGGTACAGGAACGGGATTATGAACCCAAAGGATATGAGCAGGTCGATGAATGTGGGTAGGAAGTACTTTAAACGGGCCAAAAAAGTACCAAAGAATAACCAACGACGCTCATCATTTCCCGTCTTATTTCTGTTTTGAGGGCAACAGAGAGAAAAACGCTGATTCCGTGTCTGCGCCAGTTCTTTTATGAGTAACTGAACCTGACGGGTAAGCTTGCCGTGAAGATGCAATTGATCGGTGGTGTTGCATCGCTCCGCCTCTGCCCGCAGCAGCGCTATTTTTTCCTCAAGTTTCCTCTCCTCTGGGTAAAACAGGCGTGGAACCAGTTGCCACCAGTACAAAGAGCCCAAGTAAGACACCAGTGTGCATGCAGCAATCAACAGCGCCAGCACCCCGTCATCCAAACTGGGGAGGGTTGAGAACATCAAGTAAACAGAATTACTAGTGTCAATGCCTAGCAGTGGCGTGCAACGTACAAAAAAAAAGAACGAACACACACTGCCAACTTCCCCCACGTATCAGTGACCTATTGGCAAGAAATGGAATTGCCCGCCCCACCCACCCAAAAAAAGAAAAGACACGCGCATTAAATACAGAAAAAAAAGGAAAAAAAAGGCCCCACACATCATACATGAACGCACAAAACAAACACAAAGAATACAAAAAGCAAGTCCAACACAAAACCACAAGACGGATCACATTTCTGTCCATGAAAACAATAAAATATAAACCGTCAAAAACAAAAAAAAAAGATGTGTTCTATGGCAATGATTCCACATATACACACACATGTGCATATGCTCTTTTCTTCCCTTAAACCCAATCACCACACCGCATTTGCCGCCTCCACCCCCATTCTTTTATTTCTTCTCCCTTTCCTTTTCTCTCTCTCTCTCTGTACACATATATATATCCAACTCTATGCCAGTAAACACCGTGCGTGGTATTGGTGCATCAGCGGCAAAGACTCAGCGACACAAAATCAACACAAGACAAAACCTTAAAGATTAAGACCTTCACTCTTTTTTTTTTTTTTTGCTCTCGTGATCATCTGTTTCTTAACATATCTCTTGTAGGTTTTTTTTTTTTTTTCTTCTGTCCCACTCACCCTTCCCAATCATAATTGCAACAAGAACAACAACAACAACAAAATAAAAGATAACATTATATAAAGGGATGAGATGAGGGAAAGGGCGAATGCATGTAGGAATAAGTCTATGCTTGCATCTGTTCATCTCACAAAATTTTATAACGTAAGTCTCCACATGGCAATCTTGGGAAAGACGCACACACGCGGACACACAATAACACTGTGCATAATAAAGGAAAAAAATATCTAAAGGAGATACGCAATGCCGTTGTCGTAGAACACAAGTTCACGCTGATGGAAACTGCGTAGGATTGCCTCTACTTTCTCCATGGCGCATGCTTTGCGATATCCCATCTGAGCTAACTTTTTCACCACCACCGCAGACGTCACAGGGTCATATAACTGAACGACCGACGCCACTTTTTTCTCCAGTTGCGCCATTGTCCATTCCTCCTCTTCTTCCTCTTCCTCATTATTCCGTGATACCGCCATCGCCTGGCGGAAGACAGGGGCGTCTGCAAAGACTTTGCCCGTGTGCCGTACCTCCAACTCTGACTCTCCCTCCACCCCCGCTGGTGTGTCCTTCGCATCCCTCTCCAGGGGAGATTTGTTTTTTGGTTTCGCCCCGGTATCGGAAACAACCTTCCATCTGCGACTCCGTGGAGTGTCATCTAGAGGGGAAACATTGCTGTCCACAGCAGTTAGCATGGAGCGAGTGCCATTCTTGTGGTTGGCACTGCCATTACTAGCATTTTTATCGGTACAACTGCTGTTGCTGTGTTTGCTGAGAGTGATAGAATTAACAGTTTTGCTGATGCCTGATGGTCGCGATGCAGTTGTTGTTGTTGTTGCTCCTGCTGCTCTGTTTCTTCCCATACCTGAAGTTGTCTGGGATGTGGAACCCGCTGGAAACAATTTTTGAATCATCTGTTCGTCGCGCTTCAGCTGTGCCTGCACATTGTGGGAGCTCGAGACACGTTTGCCAAGTTTCTCACAATGCGTGTAGTGAAAGCTGGCAAGAGTACTGTAGAGCGTCATTTTGCTGCGGCTCTTGGGAAGCGGAATACTTAAAATGACACACAAGACCCGTAGAGCGTCAACATGGAGCTCAAGAAGACTTAAACCCACAACTTTATCAAGCAACGTGCGAAGATATGCTGCAATAAATTCCGTGTCTTTCATCGGTGTATCTTCGGCACCGGTGCGACAGCCACAACTAACCTTGGCGGCCGCAACAACTGGGCGTTGATCTCCATCCCCGCCTCCCTCATTCTCCTCCGTCCATGTTTCCTTTTCTTCTTCCTCCCCTTTGCCATCGTCACGGGGACGTTTCACTGCGGCAAATCCGACGAGCGGAGTCACATCAGCGATTCCCTCCGACACGGCCGTCTTTTTATTCATACGCGATATGGACTGTCGTGCGGCAATGGCCTCCTCGATGGCATGTCGCCAGCGTAACTTATCCTCGTCTGTGGCGGTGTGCAGCAGCCGCAGCGCCTGACCAAAAATGCCTTTTCGGATTTCGTCCTCCTCGCTACGCAACGGCGGCTGCAGGCGCTCGAATGGATTGTCGTTGTTATTTTTGATATTTGCGCCGTCGCCGCCACTTTTGGCGGTCCCCACAACAGGAAACATCGTGGCGCCGTCCCTCTTCTTCGTCACCCACCCCGCCTACTGCTCCCCACCCCCCCAAAAAGAAAGGATTTCCCCCTCCTTTTTGCTTTCTATATAAAAAAATAATTCCGTCTTCCCTGCACTCTCCGCCTCTTGCCTCGTTAGTGCGGATGGCGCTGGCAACCGCCGATGGCTGGAGGGAGAATCTAAAAGATAGAACTCGATGCCCCCTTCAACGCCACTGCTGTGGAATGGGAACAAAAAAAAAAATGGACCGGCGTAACCCCGAGCCACAGAGGAGAAAAAAACAGACAACCAACAAGCAAGAAGACACACTCACAGAGGGTAAAAGAATGAAATAATAAAAAGGACGACAAGGGAGGAAAATAAACAAATAAATAAAAAGCCGTTAACCTTCCTCGAAGCCCTTCCTTTTATCCGCGGCCGCTATCGCCAAGTTTGCTTAATGCCTCCTCCGCTGCCCCAATCACACCCCCACGCGCACGCCACTTTTCTTCAAAGGACATGGTGGTATTTTTCGCCAGTACCAATGCCTTTCGTAGCGAGAGCGTTTTTCCCTCGTTTTCCCGCAAAACAGGCTCAAAGGCCTCACGGTAGTCATCGTAGTATGCCACGACACTATCGCGCAGTTGTGTATAGAGCGGTGTGTACAAGGCAAACAACGCAGCAAAGAGGAAGCAGGTCACCCACAGCACGACCCGCTCCACTCGCTGCAAACGATCACTCAAGTCTGCTGCTAACTCAGTACCGCTCTCATATGGGGGAAATGAAATAACACCCGCGTCACTTGAATACGGGACCTGTTTGGATAAAAAGTGACAAAGTGGTTCCCAGCCACTTCCGTAGCGATACACAAGCAGCCTATCTTTTGGCACCACAGTCTTCACACGCTCTTCTAGCATTTCCAAAGTAGTTGCTGAAAAAAGTTTTCGATTCGATCCTGCCATACCCTTCGTCATCCTTAAGACCATCTGGTGGAGGTGAACGCCGGCTTGCCGCTTTGCTGCCTGTCCTGTCTGTCGTAGCAATGGGTCCCAGATGGCCGCTGCATCCCTCGCCCATGCGTCTTTGTCGGCTTCCTCTACAAGAATGACACGGGTACTGAGAGGACACGCCTTCAAGATTGCTTCAAAAGCCAAGGTACATGGCGGCCCGACAAGAGCGTCAAATCCCTTCCGATCGCCACTTGTTTCTCCATGATTGTCTTCAAGAATGGCGGGGTTAAACGGTTTTTGTTTATCCAGCACCATGCACCACTCTTGTGGATGCGTATTCACACGACCCTCTGTGAAGGTGTGCTGGAAGGTGTATGGGGTGTACCCAAGCTGCTGCAGCGCCGGCGTCATTGCCCCGCCACCGGGGATCATTGTCAAGCAGAGCACTTTTGGAGGGGCACGCAGACACTGACCACGACGCCACATGTTTTTGTTGTTGTTGTTGTTGTTGTGTGCGCCGATGCACTCCCAGGGAGTGAGAAAAAGCAGCAACAACCAAAGAAAAACCACTCCTTCTCTGTACTGTCACTTCTCTCGCAAAGGGACAAGAGACGAGAAACGCAAAGTAGAAGCTTTTCCGCACACAATCACACATGGACTGCCAGCAAACTTTACTTACTGACATAAAAATTATTTTAATCGAAAGCGGCAGTCTGGAAGCCAGAAAAAAGTCTGACAAAAGCGGTATCACCGCCCCCATTTCGCGTATTTTTTCCTCTTATCCGTTTACTTTTTCTAATTCATGTGCTCACGGGCAAAGGAGTCGGAGAGACTCAGACAGCACCGGAAGCTCCGTGTCACAAGGAACAGAAATAAGAAAATGACAATTACTTGCATGTACACCACCTGAGCGAATAGTCTCAATCGAGTTCTCAATGGTCTTCTTCATAGGACCCTGACGAAATGTCTTCTCCACATCACAGATATGATGCAATACACCTGCGGGCATATCAGAGAAAAGAGCCTGATGCGTTGCCGTGCCTGCACCAAAAATTTCTGAGACATTGGAACGGCCGTCGTTCCCACATGACAAACGCACACCGCCCGCCTCGTGGTGAATCTGCGTTTCTCTTCGCGGTTCCACTGCACCATTCAACGCCCGCTGCAAATACAAAGGGGGAATGTCGCGCAACGCCTGTTGGAGCGCTTGCTGAGTTTCCTTTGGTAGAAATTCAAGCGCGTCCGTTAAAACCTTGTCGCCCATAATGACTGCCGAGGAAATATTCTGCCGACGTACTCTTTCAACCTGCACGGGATGAAGAAGGGGCCACAGTGTATGCACAACAGGTAGGAAAGCCAAAAAAGAATCATCGCCTTGATTATTCATGCCATTATTTTTACAGCCAAATTTTTCCACGCAAGCTTGTTTCCACGCCAGTAGGGAAGCAGGATTGACACACGGTGTTGTGCACAGGTACTGGGCACGCGTTCGCTGTGCAATTTCCTCCAACAACTGCCAATACAACGTGCAGTTCCCCAGTTGCCGCCCCGCTGCAGCATCGCTCGTACCCTTCTTCTCATGTACAACGCCTACTTCATATTCTACTGAGGCTGTACTTCTTTTCTGCAGCCGATCTTCCTGCTTGGGTGCATGCTCCTCGGATACCTGCTGAAGAAACTGGGCCATCATCAATATCTCTTGCCCAACATCGCTGTTCTCCGCATCCAGGAAAGACTGGTGCTGGGACAAAAACATGTCTGAAAATTCCCTTGGGGGTGCCGAAAGAGTTATGAGCTCCGGCCCTTTACTCCCTTGAAAACTTTGCGTCCTCAACTGCTGCTGCTGCTCTTTCTCTTGCTGATTCCATAACAAATCCTTTTCTTTTCTTGTGGTTTGTCGAAGTTTTAAGAGCTGTTCCTGCGTGGAACTCGATCCAGCTTCCCTCCTGGCTTGCCTCGGTGAGGAACTGACGCGGTTTTCACCTCCGCTCTCATCATCAGCCTCTCTTAAGAGAGACAGTGACTGCAACGAGGTGTACAGGTCCACGGAAAGCCCAACCGAAAAGCGGTCAAAAAATCCTTCCTGCAAAATCCATGGAAATAGCCCCGTCCATGGAATGGGCTGAGACCTCGAAAAGTGAGGATGTTCACCTGTTCCGTGCAGCAACGAAATCCAACCCCTCACCGCGGGATGCATGGGGGGCTGATCCCCCTCTGCCGTCGCACCCACCATGGCGCTGCTGGTGGAAGCTGGCAACCCCACCAACAAATTTTTCCAGCCTACGCGATGAAGCATGTCGAACATTTTGCTGATGCACGACGCGGGTAGCGTGTTAGACGCTGTAATGGGAAAAAGCAAAGAAACTGGAAACATCGGAAGCAGATGCATCGCCACGTCGCGCAAAAAAGAAAGCGCCAGGTGCCAGTCTTCCTCGGTCCACGATTCTCCAACTGAAAATGGTGCGCAACACCGCAAGGTGATGTAGTCCAACGGGAGTGCCGCATCTGCACAGGCATGAATCACACAGTCTACCGCTTCCACCGTCCGCCGCACGTGGTGCTGCATCTCGTCGCGTCCTGCAAATGCCACCGAAGCAAACGATGGGAGGTGAAGCTCCACACCAACAGTGTCTCTCTCACTCTGTGTGAGCGCATTGGCCACGCTTGGGGGTATTCCCTGTCGCGGTTGCGTCCAAGACGGCCGACGACAGATAATCGAAGCGCCGCACATGGCATAAACCCTCGAGACCCGCATCTCAACTCGTTCAACACAAATGACACGCCTTGAATACAACGCCCTCGGCACCCTTCTTTTGTCTCTCACTCACCCACTCACTCTCTATCTGTGTGTGTGAGCTTCTTCCTTTTACACCCCACTCCTCATTCCTCTCTCAGAGTGATTTAGAGAGGAGTCGCAAGTAAAAAGGGAGTTGGAAGGAAATTTAATAAGGAATAACACTCAAAGAAACAAAAATTCCACACATAAGCGACAGTCACCGTCAAAAACACTCACCTTCTTCCCACCAAAGATAGAAATAAATAAATATATATATATATATATAACAACCTGGAATGGAGCAATGATTGGAACAGCCGACAATGATCAGAATAATTTGTTTCACTTCCATGGAGGGGTTAGAGAACGCAACGACACGGCCAGTGCCCAAATAATGCAAAGACGGCAATATGTGTTAAGAGGAATCACGTTTCCGTGGCGAATGTCCTTCAATCACATGCACGCCACCTCCCAAACCCACCTGTGGCTTGGACTCCTTTAGTCGTTTGGCAAACTCGTAACGCGCCTTCAACGCTGCCATGCGACGTTGCGTAGGGCTGAATTTCTCCTTTCCCTTTTCATTCGCATCGTCCGTGCTGACTGCGGCTTGTACGGACGTCTCAAGTGTTCGTGACTTCGCGCCGATGCAGCCCGATGCCAGCAACTGCTCCCGAAGGGCATTTCCATCGATCGCGGTACCCGCCTCACCCGACCTCGCACCCCTCTCCGAGGCGTGCATCTGACGATTAAGTCGATCAAGCCACTTGTCCGCGGACCCGCGGAACTCGTTTGCTCCTTCACTCGGCGTGTCAGGTGATGGTGAGGGTGGTAACAGCCTTCGTTTGTCTGCAGCACCTTCCTCCTGTTGCTTCTTCACCGCGTACTCCGTCAGTCGAACGGCATCATCAAGGTACCGCATCTGCGCAACCTCCACGGTAGCGAACATCACTTCGATACGGTAATCCTTTGAGATGCGTGTAGCGTACTCAAAGGTGTGGAAAGGCTGGTGAGTCCACTTGTATCCCATTTTGTAATCACCCAGGCAGGGCTGCTCCATCACAGAGAGGCTTCGTGGGTTCATGTGCAGTCGAGGGAACCATGGGTTGTCCAAGTGCTGAAGATACATGAGCGTTGTGGAAACGAGATTTAATATGCCAACATAAGGGCCAATCGTCGCCGGTTTTTTGTGAATTGGATACCCAGAAAAGTTCCCAATCATCTCACTAACTTGGCAAATGTTGGGTAAACTTGGGATAAGACCAAGGTGAAAAAAGCGTCCTAGCACACGCTGCAATGTGGGGGCACGACTCATTGCAAAGGCCAGTGTGTCCTTCCCTGGTATCCCCAGTTCCTTCTCGTAGAGGTTGACACAATAACGCGTTTCCTCCGCAATGTATGCAGCACGAGTATCCTGAAGCAAATGCAATAACTCATCCGAAATAATTGCCTCCTCTTCCCGTGTTATGACAGCTTGATAGCTGGTAAGGCCGGCGACAAGCATTTTTCGCATCCCGTAGGTCGAGCGGGGCTGACCAATGCTCTCATAGTTGGGTTCTAGAAGATTTTCATCGAACACACTGGTATAAGAGCCCTCGTCCTGCCTACGCCGCCTTCGTTTGTCGTCAATCACTTGAGTTCCATCACCCCCACTCATCAATGTGTCCTCTCCCCTCCCCATGATATCTATCCCCCCGCTTTGTTGTCGTTTTCGCGCCATCGTCCACGAGTTGTTTCGCTTCCGTGAGTCAAGCTCTTCCCGGGCCAATACAGCGTTGTACAGGGCAGAATCTCTTGGAATCGTCATCGAACCCGTTTGTCCATGGTACTCGCCTGCAGACATCCCTCCCAAGTCGATGTTTTCTTCACCACCTTCTGTGAATTCCACCACGGACGCAGCGTTTCGTTCCAGTGCTGCCTGAAGCATTTTTCGCCGGTCCTCTTTAGACACCCGCGCCGCCTCGTAGCCGTGTTCGTCGATGCCGTCATACAATCGGTAACGCTTTGGGATGGGTGAAAGCCACTCCCCTGGTACGCTGCGGCGAAGCATTTCCGCCCCCTCTTGTTCTTGATGCAGGCGGTACTGCTCGCGCTGCGATAACTCATGTGTAAGGTTAATTGGAGGACGAAACGACGCGGAGGAGACGTGTTTTTGGGAGTGCCTGTTGACATCGCTGCCGTGGTGAGAGTTTTGCCCCTCCTTCATGACAAACTGCCGTTTTCGTTTTGGTGGTATGACGGTGCCCGCGACGGCCGCATGTCCCCATTTTAACAGCCAATGGCGGCTGGGCCGCATGTTTCTTTTTCGCCCGCCCGTCCTGGCCAAGAAAAACGAACCAAACACAGAGTGGGAAAAACAACCAAAAAACAGGAGAGACACGTTACCCACAGTATGGAACAAAACAAGAAGAAAACGCCCCGCATTATTTACAGATGGGTGGACGTGAAGAAAAGAAAAGAAAGGGAAAAGAAAAGGACCCTCGAAACGGAGAAGTCATCAAAGAGGCACAAATATAGACACACGCACGGACACATTTCATCCGCCTTCCGCCTTCGTGTCAGACCACGTGGACGAGCACTGCGTTGTTACTCCATCCCCACCAACTACGGAATGGAGGAAAAAGTTCACCACATCGTCCTCATCCTCACCGTCATCGTTTGCCAGACTGTACACTTCCAGCACTCCCTTCTCTCGCCTTATCACCGGTGACACTGAACGACGAATTTGTATTCGCCTCTCCGCTCCCATTTCGCGAAGCGCATCCCTGAGTTTCGTCACACGCTGACGAACACCACTCGGGTGAGACGATGACATCTGCCGTGATGGCAACACAACTCCCAACGGAAAGGAGGATTTCTTGCAGTGCACGGCAGCTTCATCTGCGCCCTTTGTAGCTACCAATTCCGCCGCTGAAACAAAAAGAAACACGTAGTAATTATCTTTCTTCAGTGATAGCCAATGGGCATCAGTGAGCAACACGTCAAGCACGATGCTGCCCAACAAGTGCGCCGTCTCGTTCTTTCCAACCGCCAGGCCGTCCCCATCACCGCAAAAGGCTGCAGAGAACCCCTCGGCTCCTTCCCTGTTCTCCTTCAAGATATGACCCATTGACGGCAACATGCGCTCAAAACATGAAAGATGCCACTCACAAAGTCTGCTTTTACCAACAGCATCACCACACGTTGGAGACAAGGCAGAAGACGGTGCACCATTTTTATGCCGCCACTGCCGAACAGAGTTTCCAGTCAACCCATTCATTACTAATAAACAACAGAGACTCGTGAGTAATCGAGGAGTAAAAAACGAGGAAGACTCTCCGTCCATATGCGCGGAAACGTCAGCCCCAGACCCTCCGCGTTGTTGCTGACACAAAGCCAGCAAACAAGTGATTATTAACTCCAAGTCCGGACAGCTATGCACAAAGATCAGACAAATGCGTTCCAAAAGGAAGGGAGAAAAAAATTTAAAATTTAATGGCCGCCTGCGAAAGAAACTTTGAACGACATGCCAGTGACGTGCCGTATCGGATAAGGTTGGCAGATTTGCCCCACTGTCATCATTCAAAGTGCTCACATGTTCAGCTTCATCGATACTTTGTTCTTTCTGTATGCCTTTCGGTTTCCCCTCCTCTGCCTCCTCCTTCCCCTTAGCTTCTACCACCCATGAGAGCAATTCCAACAGTGAGATGTAAACATGTCTTGCCGGGGCCGGATTCCAGTCCAACTCGCTACGAAGGGCTGACAGCGCATTACTTGCAGTATCCGTTGGGTCAGCAATGACACAGTGCACATACGGTGACAGACATACGAGTTGCCTGTAATCATCCGGAATGGCGAGGGAAAGAGTCCCCAAATGAGAAAGAATCATTTCCAGCAGTAAACGACCGTCCTTACAAAATATGACCTGACGATGTTGAGAAATGACCTGCCATGCTAACGAGCCGCTCCCGAAAGAGTAGCGTCTTGAGGAGCAACTATTATTTTTGTCAGTTTCACCACCCCAAAGCACACCAACAAGAAGGCGCCCTACTGCAGCTTCCTCCGTTAGTTGCTCCAGTAACTTCTGATGCTCCCCCACGAGCGCCCGAATTCCTCGCACCCCACTACGGGAAAGATAGGTGGCGCAACACCGACGCAGGAAGGCCGCCACACTTGGATGGCAGTAAGGAAGAATATCCTCTTCGATGCATTCAACAAGTGAAAAAGATCGGATCCCACCTTCATTCTCTCCTGCCTCCGTAGTGACCACCGGAGGTTCCCCCATCAATGACAGAAGCGAGACAAGACGCAAGAAAAGAAACATAGACGGTTGCGAGGCTTCCGCAAGAATATCGCCGCAACTTCTACGCTCTTGTGGATTCGAAACGTCAATATGAGACGCGGGACGCAACATGGGCAACGACGCATGCTCACGGAAAATCTCAACAACATTATGTCGGGCGGCTTCCAGCTCATCCATGGCATCCTCTGCGTAGTTGATGACTTCTTGTGACTTCAGAAACACGGGAATGCTGAGTTGTGAGGTTGAAACGCTTAAAGCATGACCAAATAACTCTCGGTGTTTCCAATGCAGCTGCTGAGCACACATCTCCGCATCATTAGTACTGGAGTCCTTGTCGACGGATTCTTCTTTCATAGTCTTCGTTGAAAGGGCGCTGTGTGCGGTGAGAACACGGGCCCGCAAACGTCTGGAAGTGCGAGGGTCATCACTTAAGGCCTGAGACTGCGTGAACTCATGAAAGGTACCGTCACCACCATTCCTTTCCTCTCGCTCAGACAAACACTCAAGACGCCAACGACACAACGCCTCCTCCTTTCCCGAAAAAGACATTCGACACGTTCCCAGAGACGAAACTGCAGCCTCTTCAAGCGCCGCAAAGGAAAGTAAAGTCGTGACGGTGTTTGCAGCGTGAAATATATGTGGAAACTGCCGAATCAGTCGGGTATGAATTTCCCGCCAGAGTGCCGCAGAATTTCCCGGGCGGCGAACAGGCGAGGCGTGAAACACGCCTGCCTCTTCATAGCAGCGGAGCACAGTCGTAAAGAGTAGCCTGGTCCAACCTGGCACGACCAATGGCCTTGATGGTTCCCCTCCCCGCTTCGTCGCCGCCCCAAAGTCTGCGGGAGAAGAGTGAATTAATTGCGGACAGCATGCTTTCGTGATAAATGTTGTGTATTCTTCACGGACGGAAAATACAAGGCGATCGTACAACGTCCCACCAGGCTTTTCCCGCCAAAAGTCCTCGGCATGACGTTCTAGTACCGCAGCTGCCGCTATGGCTCCAATGAGTACAAGCCAATCTTCGTAATTTTCCTGAAACGCATGAAAATGCAGATCTGTATGAGACGCCGAGGTCTCCGTCTTCTGACCATTGCCATTCTCATTACCAGTGCGAGAAGCACAACAAGCCATATACACTCCCTTGTAAATCAGTTCCTGTAAAACAAATTCTTCTTCCAGTGCAGGAATGCCGAGGCACAACGCCACCTTCATGACCCGCGTGAACAACGCCGATGTCACCGTGTATTTCTTGTAGGGAATTTGTGCTAGGCGTCTGAAGATCATGTCCCGTTGCAGAGTGGTGGTGGTGTCGCCTCCTGCCCTGATGACAGAAAGCATTGAGGATACATCCTGCCCAAGGTCTGGCCCCAGCTCAATCGGGAATAAGTGCGGGTTATGACGCCACCAGCGACGAAAAAGCTCCACTGCCATGTGGTCCTGCCCCTGACGCAAAAGCGCCTCAAAAGTAAGATGAAACGCATATGCAGAAGAACGCATTGTCTGTTTCAAGGCGAAACGCAGAGGCTCCAAAGTTGAGTTTGCCGCCCCACCCATTCCATCATCGCCGCCAAGAACATATGACATCAGCGCTTCTTTTGGTACTTTCCGTAGGACATTCCGCAACACATCCTTCTCTTCCCGCAAGTTATCATCCATTTCTTGTAACCGAGACGTGCCTCCTACTGCGTTGGCATCCGCCATCATCAATTCCACTCTCACCCGCGTGTTTTTTTGTTCAACAATGCGAATAGAATGACGTACGAGTCTAACAATCTCGGAAGGTGCCACATGTCGTTTTCCGTCCCCACATTTCTCTCCCTCGTCCTTTTTGACACCCTTCCGTGGGCACGTCGCTTCATCCTCATCGTCTTGATGGAGGGTGCTGCAGCCTTTTTCAGCTTCACCCGCCTTTTTTTCGTTGGAATTCTCCTCGTCATTCATGGCGAAGAGGACGGCATGCTTCAGGTTAGCAATCACGTGCCACGGCCGCAAGGAAACGACAGAAGAAGAGGGAGCGGCGGTGGCAGCAGCGGACCACTTACTCCCTGCAGTCCTTGCACCGCCGACGGCCTTCTCCCCTTTCGCCAACAAGGCACGCCGCACAAATGACACTCGACGCAAAGCAACATCGTCTGCGGCATCGCCTCCCGCAAAGTGAGCGGGGAACAACGCGGCAAAGAACGGGGTCACGGGTGACTGCTTCTTCCCGGAGAGGGACGACCCCGCACATCGTCGCGCCCATAACAGCGACGACGATGACAACGCCGTCCTCGGCTTCGCGGCCGCCGGAGCCAATAATTCGGGGCGTAACTGTCGCTGCCTTTGCCGCATGACACCCGACACTTCCCCAAATCAAAAACCAAAGAAAAAGAAAAAGCACCCGTGGAGGAGACAGCTGCAACACAATGCCGTGAAGGGCAAACAGATACGCAGAGAGAGAGAGAGAGGGGTGGGGAAAAACGCTCCATTGCAATAGGAGGATTACAACAACAAGAGGATAAAGGCCGCAACAGCAAAAACACGGGAAGAAAAACAAAGTGAATAAAAAAAAAAGTGGAATGGGGCGGATACGCAAGAAAAGCAGCAAACACGCAGAAGGAAAGAAAAAAAAAAAAAAAAAAAAAAAAAGAAAAATATAAGAGATGCAAAAAAAAAAAAAAAAAAAAAAGAAAAATATAAGAGATGCAAAAAAAAAAAAAAAAAAAAAAGAAAAATATAAGAGATGCAAAAAAAAAAAAAGAAAAAAAAAAAGAAACTCAAATAATAAACAAGAATATCCCCCTCCCCAAGAGAGAGAGAGGGAGAGCAGCGCCCCACGCTCCACCCCGGATTCCCTTTTTTCTCCAACTTCCCACAAAATCCCTCGTGGTCTCTCGCATCCCACAAACTGGCACAAGAAAAAAAAAATAAAGGAAATTAGCCGCAGTGAATAATAAAAAAAAAGAAAAAAAAAAGAAAAGAAAAGAAAAAAGGGGTTTTCACACGCACAAAAACACACATAGACACGCGCAAACACAAACACGCTTTTTTACTAGCAACTCCTCTTAGAAATTTCAATTGTCACACTTTTCTTGTGGCGGTGATGATGGTCACGTTTTTCCATGAAGCACACACGACCAATGAGCTTCACTTTCTCGCAGCACACTCCATTCATATCCAACAGCCAGATAATATAGTAATATATATATACATACATATACATATATATAATATACGTCTGTATATAAATGTAGAAAGAAAGAAAGAAAGAAAAAAAAAAAAAAAAAATGGAAAAATGGTTGCAAAGGAATTCCATCATTGCTTCTCCTAGCCTTTAAATGAAACGGCAACAGCAACCAAGGCACCCCCATCCCCCTCCTCCTCCTCCTCCCAAAAAAATAAAAAATAAAAGGGACGCTCCACCACAAGTGCAAACACGTACAGAACTAAAAACTAAACAACAACAAAACTAAAACAGACCCTTCTTGGGTTATTAATATGGGATGTGCATACACAAAACACATTCTTTTTGAGGTGTGTGTGTGTGGTATATATGTGTGTGTCTTTGTGTGAAACATCTCTTCTCCCGTTTATTTCCTTCCTTCTGGGGGTCTACCGACAGTGAAAGAGACATTTTTACATTTCTTTCAACACTTCCCGTAAGCATGGGAATTAACAAATCACCAGGTAAAAAAAAAAAAAAAAAAGAAATAGAGGGATGAAATAAAAAGGCAAAGAAACAAACCAGTGCTGTTCACCTTCCTTTTTCCTCATCGGCCTTTTCTCTTCTCTTCTTTTGACATGTGACTGGTTAAGAAATTTTTTTTTTCTTCGTTTTATCCGTGTTTCTCCACTCCCTCGCTTCTGCCCGCACTCGTGTGTTCAGAGTCATGAGACAAGGAGGATGTATATATGAATATGGCTCTTTGTATCAAATCAAAAGGAAAAATTAATCAGTGTACTTTCTCTTCATAATGATAAATCAATCATTTTGCTTAGTCTCCCTCTCTCTATCTCTCTCTCGCTTTCTCTTTTCCTTTCATTCTGTCCTTTTTTTTTTTTTTTTTTTTGTCATCATCGTCTGTTTCTCTCTTTTTTCTTTATATATATATAATATATATATATTTGAGAGGGAGAAAAAAATGAAATTTTGTGAGTATTCTCAAAGGATGTTAAATCATGAAACGCCTGATAAAACATGGCGTCGTGGCTGCAACAGTGGGTCCATCTTGGTGCCATTGGCCCTTTTTTTTTTTTTTTTATCCTTTCCTCTTCTTCCCTCCCGTTGCGTTCTCCTTCAACCCCACAACTCCGGGCTAATACTCCAGGAGGAACGGCGCACGGGTGCACGAGGAAAAAAAAACTGCCTCCGCTTTTACGGCCCTAACGGACTTCACGCGGTCCACGCGCCATGTCGACAAACGAGCGGTGTCCCCGCGGCCTTGCAGAAACCACTGGACGAGCCGGAGTGGTGGCCGGCAGCTCCTGGGGACCTCGTCCCCCTCCAAGTTCTCCTGCCATTGCTGCTGGCATTGCCATCAAAGGTTTGGCTGCTGCTGTGTTCGAACCAGCGCAGCCGTGAAGATACCTCGCAGCCTTTTTCCATACAGACGGCTTCACGTAACGCGTTCCCGGCGAAAGAAACGGATGATGCGTGAGAAAATGGATCGCTGAGGCCTTTTGCTCCAGTTCCTGCAACAAATTCCCCCCGCCATGGGATGATGACAAAAGAGAAAGTTCTCCTTTACTTCTCGACACGGAGCTATGCGCGGAACCACCTCGAGTGAGAGGGGTAATCATGGGCTTGTCAGGCTCGGGACTCTCACCGCCATCTTCTATCATATTGTGTCGCTTCTGTTTAAGCTTTTGGAAGTGCCAATGTACAAGCAACGCGTTGACATTATAAAGCCATTCCTGCAAAATAGCACGGACAATAACGAGTTGCCGATCGGCAGGATTGCTAACAAAGTCGTTCACGAGAATGGCGTTGCGTCGATTCATACAAACACAAGAAGGCGCATTCTCTACAATGACGTTACGCTCCAGGTGACGTCCGATACGGCGTAAGTCCTTCGTATACCCTCCGTCACGATACCAACGCACATCACGATAAATGACATCGTCGAGAATGGTACCATCAGGATCCAAGCGGGCAATAACGGGCCGAGCAACCACTTCCACACTCGCTGTCCAGATTATAATCTCAAGTCGCAACATGACGCCGTCATCTGTGGGAGTTTCTGTCGCCTCTGGAGAACGATTTTGGATGCCGTTGTCCTTCCCACCCTCCAGTACCTGTGTGGAAGAATTTTTACCGGTGGGCTCCATTGGTGTTTCGCCCTTGTGCATTACCGGATGAGGGTACAAAGCCCTAAGTTGCTTCAGCATCTCCACAGCACCGGGACGAAGTATTGCGGGACCATGTTGACGGTTGTTGCACAACGTCTCGTCAAGGTCAAATACTATTGTCGCAGTACGTTCCTTTTCGGCTGCTGAGGCCAAACTTCGAGTGAGAAGTTGTCGGGTTGGGTATAAAATGTTTTTTGGCAACAATCCATCTAATGCCTCTTCAAGAGATGAATGTGCACTTCTTCTGGCAAATTTTTCTCCATTTGTATCGGCACCAGATGAATTTCCAGAAACCAAACTTACAGAGGGCGCGGAAGGTGCACGTGACGCATGGACGGAGGCATTTTTTGATGCCCCATCCTTCTGTTGCGTGTGCTCCTTTCGTCCCTCCCTCGGAATGGTCAGGGGAGGCATCACGGAGTAACGCAGTGAGAGTGGCTTCTCCGCTGCGTCCTGCTCCTTCAGTGATAAAAAACCCTCATTGGAGTTGTTGCTCAAGCCGTTCTTGTTACTATTATTATTGCTAATAAAATCGCAACTATTCATTTCCTCCAAACAATCATTAAAACTGGATAAATCACGTGAAGGATTTAAACGAGAAGATGAGGTGCCATTTCTACAAGACGTCCTATCAATCTGCAGCTCTGAGATATCATGTTCCACAAGGTGCACCTTGACGGGAATGTTATTCATCTCAGGTATTTGCTGACGCAACGAAAGCGCATGATCGTCATTTTCCTTTTTGCTGTCCGCTTCGCCCTGTCCCTTTCCCGCATTTGCGACACTAGATTCCCCTCCACGCTCAGCCTTGCCGGGCTTCGTCTTGGACGCCTTTGACCGTTGCTTTGCTTTTCCCTTCTTTGGTGATGTACCAGACAACACCCTCTTTTTGCCCGCATCGTCACTTTTCATCGCTGTCGTCTTCCCTTTTTTGCCGCCCTTGGAGCCCTTACAACCACCTCCTGCTGCATCTCGAGCAGCGGTCGGTGTGAGGCTGTCTTCCTCCGCCACAACGTCCAAGAGATTGACGACGGGCCTTGACACCGACGGCAGCGATTCGCGTCCTCCCTCGTCCGGAGTGTTGTGTGGGAGAAATGGCCCCTCACCATCTGGCGCCTCCTTCACAACGGCCGTTGCTACGTCCTTTTTCTTGCTGGAATTTACCTCCTCCTGCCGTCTTTTGCGGCAGGTTTTATCCGAATTTCGTGTCCCCACCGCAAACCTTGTCATGTCTCTTGCTATCGTCACCCACAGAGTTGCAGGACACGCACGACACACAAGAGTTTTTTTTTTTTTTTTTTAAAGCAAGAAGGAAAGACTATCTAAATATAAAATATAAAGAAATCTGCACAAACGTATGTCCGTCCAACAGTTTCCCCCGCCTACACACACGTACACAATTGTTTTTTGTTTTTTTGTTTTTGTTTTCGCTTTTGTTTTCCTTTTGGCCCCACTCCTTTGATACTTCCTTCGCTCCTTCCCTAATCGTGTTGCTGCTTCGAAAATATTTACGATTGCACTCAAGCGCTATCCCACCACCAGTTCCTCTCTCCTTGTGGTTGCAAGACCGGAGTACACGCGGCGCAATTTCCCTGCAAAAAAAAAAAAAAACAAAAAAAAATCCACATTAAACAGAGAAAAAATAAGACGGGGAGAAAAAGTGTGTCCAGGTTTAAAGGCAAACAGTCCACACGGACACAGAGATGAGGGCACAAACGTAAATCAAAAAGAGGAAGAAGATATACATATATATAAGACGATACGGGTGCAGTAATGTGTGTAGAAAAAAAAGCATCAGCTTCCGCGTCGTGAAGTCTCCAGGCATCACGGGGCAAATAAAAAAAAAAAAAAAAACCTGTAAAACAAAAATGCAAAATAATTTAAAAAAAAAATATTGTGTAGAAAAATACAATAAAGAAAAAATACAACAAAAAACAAATGCGTGTCTGGCCGATGCCTAGTCGCTCTGCTTCCCGCAAGGAGAAAGAAGGAAGAAAAAAGCGAAGATTAAAGCTTGGTTCCGTGTGCCTGGCATCCTGCAGTCCGCTTGAGATTCATCCAACAGCCACACACCCGTTAAAGAGCCAAATTCATACAAGAGACATTACGCAACAGTCCGGCCTGTTGTGAAGTCACGAGAGGACAGGCTTTGAAAGGGCCCCGCAATCCCCCTAACCCTTCCCCTGTCCACCGCATGGAGGGCAGCAGCGGCAGCAGCGGGAAGGAGTGGGTGGGAGGAGTGGAAAAAGCAGCATCTTCCAACGCGGTATCATCTGCCTGGCCCCATTTGACGGCAAACTCCTTCCACAGTTCCCTAAAAAAAAGAAAAGAAAAAAAAAAGTAAAGGAAAAAGAAAAAGAAACATCAAAGCAAACAACATCAGACAAAAACATCAATCACCCACAAAAAGAGTCAAAAAGTCACAATAAAATGTGAACTCCCCCCTCCCCAAAAAAAAAAAAAAAAAATTAAATAAATAAAAATATAAATAAAGGCCAAACAATATATATATATATATATATAAAGAAAAAAAAAAAAAAAAAAAAAAAAAAAGCAAAAATGCAACAAGAGGATAAAGTTGTAAAAAAGGAAGCAAAGAGAATCGTCACAGTTAAACGTGTCATTCTCTTCCATCCATCTCCATCCCCCTTCCCCCCTTCTTCCCCTCTTTCTGGCTTTGGTCTTCGCAAATTCAAAAAAACAAAAAAGGGGTTATAATTTGCGTTTCTCGAATCATTGTGCCGTCCAATATCCACATGCATAAGCACCTACATGCAAGCAAATATATATATATATATATATATATATATGTACGGCTCACCTCACCCGTTGCGACATCATTTTATCATTCCTGTTTTTTATGTGCATTTTATTTATTTTTTTTTCTTCTTCGCAACGACCCCTTTCGGTGTGCGTGTTGCTTTTTTTTTTTTTTTTTCTTTTTTTTTCTTTTCTTTTTTTCTGGGAAAATGAGAGAGAGGAAGAAATTTTGTAAACGACCATAAAAAGACAAAACAAAAAAGGAAACAACAACAACAAAAAAGAGCGTTCACCACTCGATGCGTGCGCTGCTGGAGAGCCACAACGATGCCTCGTGTTGACATCGCGAAGGAACATGCGCGGCAGCCCTTCTCCCACGCGTCCCTCCCCACTTCACTGCCTCCCTTTTTTCTTTTTTCTTTCTTTCTTTCTTCTGCCAGGAGGTGGAGAGAAGAGGGCGTGGCGGGCAAAGTTGCAGTCGACACTTTCGCGCTCATATGCCCCCCTCCCCCCTCTTTACACCTACACGCGCAAAATATATATTTCTTTTCTTTTTTCTTTTAAGTTGCGCGTGGACCTCCCGCTCTCAGTACCGCCACCACAATCTGCAAAGGGCGAGTGAAAGGAGAGCAACGAATGGCCTTCACACATGCAGACAAACAAAACAAAACAAACGAGAAAAGAGCAAACAAACAAACAAAAAAAAAAAAAAATGACTCCAGGGGAGGGAGGAGAGAAAAAAAAAAAAAAAAAAAAAAAAAATACAGGGGTAGAAAAAAAAGGCAAAGTAAAGGGCGTGCGACGCACAGTGTGAAGGGGTGTAACGAAAAAGAGGTGGCGCATTACCCCCACCCCCACCACCACCACCACCTAATTTCCTTCCGCCCTCTCTCTTCGCACAGAATAACTGCTCCCTGAAGCAATACCCCCGGATACAAACCTCTCAAAGATGCGCACATGGCAAAAATAAGCAAATAAAGCAACTAAACAAATTCACACACGCACATACACGCACACAATAAAATCTGTAAAAAAAACTTTTTTTTTTTTTTTTTTTTTTTTATATGAGAATACACACAAAAAAGGGATAAAAATAATAATAATAATAATAACAATGGGATGACAATCATTTAGCATGCATATATATACATATACATATATATATATGCATGCATGGTTGTTGATAGAGGCCCGTCTTATTCCCTCCTTTTTTTTTTCTTGTTTCATTGTACATCCCATCCCAATGCAGAAAAGAAAGTTGATAGAATACGGGGGGTGAAAGCGTCATTCACACACACACACACAGACACACACGCACACACACACACAAAGGAAGAAAGAAAAGGTGACACAACCAAAAACGCAGAGAAATAAATAAACAATAAAAATAATAAAACAACTTTATTTTCTTTTTCCTTTTTCCTTTTCGTATAATCAGAAAGAAGAGCAAAAAAACAAACCAAAACAAACAAAAACCCGGCATACAATGCACCCTGATTTAACATTGTAGTCTCCCTCCCCATTCTATCACTGACCTTACTTTTGTGTCCGCCGGTCCCTAGCTCTTTTTTTTTTTTTTTTTTTTTTGTGTGTGTGTGTGTCGTAGTGTGTCTGCGTGTGCACGTTGGATAAGGAAATAGTGGGGCGTCATTTCAGTTTGAAGAGGTGTTTTTATGCCGGTGGAGAGTGCGTCAGCACCGGGCGGCACCGAAGAAAAAAATTATCCCTGTCGTCTTCAAATTCGTCCAAAAATTCATCGTGATCCTCATCTTCATCACATTCAGCAACATAACGGTCATCAACATCTTTGCTGTTGTTGTTGTTGTTATACATGTCCCGTTCGCCAATATTTGCGGTTCCGCTACCATCCGTAGCCACGCTCAGTACATTGAAGGGGGTGTCGCGCACACACAACGGCTTCGCAGAAAATAACTCACGGACGTTCGATATAGCATGCACCAATTTATCGTACTTAGATTTGATTTTAACATGCGGTGTCACTTCATTCGTGTCCGCCTTGGTCCGCGAGGTTCTTTTCTCTGCGGAACCAGATGCTGAACTTCTTGTTGCATGTTCTCGCACATTTTTATCTTCTCTTTTTTGAGGAAAAGAGCACAATAACTGTGGCGCTGTTACAGTGAAAGTTTTCCCGTTATTGAATGGAATATCCCTATTACTATTGTTCTTTTTGAAGTTTGCAAAACAATTGTACTCCGCACGAGGAGGTAATGCTATATTCAGTTGATCGGGCGGAGACAATACGTTCAGTGGACGATGTGGAGGCGTTTGTTCCTCATCAAACGCGTCAAAAGTATCAAAGTCCAAGCGTCGAGCGTCGTTCTTGCCCGTACTTTTTTGAAATACATCCATGCCACATCTCGCCTTCCCTGAAGATGTGTCACTGTTACACGCCCCCTCCGCAAGAAAAGACCTCTTAAAAAATTCAATGGGTGACCGGGTCTCCTGCTCGGGCGGCGTAAACGGTATGGAGTTTGGAGCATCATTGAATAACTGTGACACCTCCAGTAGTTTTACCGGTGTCGAGGGCTCTTCGGGCGCATGCACGATGGAAAACAGACGCTCCGTTCTGTGGAAATCCAGTGAAGCGTACATGGGTGAGGGAAAAAACTGGTTTGGGGTCTCGCAAGCGTGAAACGAAGACGGTGAGGGATGCAAATGCGAGGTTGGTCTAGGATGCTTCTCAGCCAAATCCAGTACAAAAGACATGGAAAGTCGCTGGGAAAGGCAAGCCGACTTCATTGTTCCAGGGGAGACATGGGCATTGATCTGAGGTGTCATGTTTGCCGGAGTGAGCGAGACGGGCGTCGATGGCAAATTTCCCGACGGAATATGCGAAAAAGATCGTGAAAAAGCATCCTCTCCTGCAAATGAAGACAACGGTGTTGTGGCGGTAGATGGAGGACAACTGTTTCTGCCAAAAATAAACGCACGCAGTTGCGTGGACATTCCGCGTTTTCTTGCCACCGACTCCATCCACTCCGCCCATGTCTCCACCTCCTCCTCCTTTATCAGCAACGCAAAGTCAATAAGAAACAAAAAATCCAGCTCAAGTTTTTGAACTTCTTTTAATGAGATACCAGTGGCTTTGGAAATGCGCTCATTCCACTTCCGCGAACCATCCACGTACATCTTCGTCGCGATTAAAATGGCAATGGCAACAAGACGGTACCAGTTCGCATTTGTTACACCAACGTCTTCAGAAGGAGACTGTAGCGTAATACGTGATATGTACACCAAAGCCCCTATTAACACCATAGGAGCAGCATCACCATACGCCACGTGAACTCCAATAGATTCAATTAACTGCTGCACCATTGTAGGAGATGCTTCTTGTTCTTTTACTTCTTCCGATACAAGTTTCGGGGCGTCTCCACTCGCCATAGCTACAGATTGTATTTCTTTCTCTTCATTCTGCTGTCCTTCATTCTGTGTAGGATCCATATCGTTTAATGAACAAAAAGTCTCTTCCATCCCACTCCCATGCTGCATTGATCCCCCAACACTGGAACAGAGGGTTCTTGTGAAAAGGGCATGCTGCGATAATGAAAACTTTGATGGGGGTGCTGAAAAAGACTTCAAATTCACTGAAGATGCCATGTCAAATGAGCGGATGCTCGCGAGACAAGACGACAGTATCGGTTTCTGTAAATTTTCTGGATTCTCATTGCATGATGTCCCATGCGCAGCTTCGGGCGCGTTGGATGTTCGCCGTCCGCAAATCGTAATAAGTTGTTGAATTGCACATTCATAAAAGGGCGCAATGTTCGACAAACGGAAAGCCGAAGGAGTATTATCCCCCACGACCCCGCTACCTAATTCGGACCCTGACGCAGTGAATTTCGTTTTAACTTCTTCATCCACTGGCGTCGAGGACTCCTGTCTGCCATCCAGTGATAACCTCGAGCGGGGCAATGGAACAAGAAACTCCGTATGACCCTCCTGTTCGTTGACGTGACAGGGTTTCCAATGCCGCTTGCGTCCCCTATTCGCCGGAGAGCGTGTTTTGTGGTGCGGCGAGCTGTTTCCAGCCAATGTCCGGTTGCGAATAACCTCCACTGCAGCGGCACCAAATCCGCGATGCCGGTGAGACCGACGAGCAGGTCCAGCAACATGGATAGGATTGTGATGACTGCCGTGGTGTTGCTGATAATGGTGGGCCTGGTGATGCCGGGGATTTCCCCCATGATGCTGAGGTCGGTTGCCGCTAAACGCCTTCTTAAAAAATGAAAGACGAGCAGATTGAAAATGGCCATTAAGGATCTCGTTATTGCTGGGGTTACCCGCACTCATGACGGACGGCTTTTGCTGCTGCTGCTGCTGGTGGTGGTGGTGTTGGTCTTGGTGATGACAATGACACTCGCTGCGCCCCAAATGAACCTGACAACCCCCACAGCAATTCATGCGACGAACGTCTTCGATGGGCATTACGGGAGTTGTTTTGGCGACGCCCGCCCGCATGATATCAGCGTTCCCCAATAGCTTCGCCGCCACGTTGCTATCGCTCTTCCACTTAGTCAACGTGCTGCCAGAGAGTGTGCATTTCATGCTATTCGATGGTTTGCCACCGCCACACGCCGCCAACGACTCCACCGGCTGACCACTGGGTAAATTCCCAGTCGAGGACGTCCAATCATGCGAAATGCCACCTGCAAACACCGCCTCTGGCCATGCGTTTTCGTCAGCCAGAGTAGCTGTAAAAGGCACCTTTAGATTGTGGAATGAGTGAGACACATACCCTTTTGAACGTTGTACATCAGGAGACACTGACAATTCCATTGGAAATTTAGTTTCGGCAGTAGTAGTAGTGTTAGTATTATTGTTATTATTATTAGTAGTACTAGTAATGGCTGTCGTCCCTCAGCGTATTCCTATAGGGTTCTCCCTGTAGTTCTCGTACGCCGAAAAGGGATCAGTGCCAGTAGTAAGTCCAACAAACCCGTCGTTTATTGCGGCCGCGTCCACTGCCCAGACCCAACTTAAGCCTCCCTTTTTTATCCTAGAAAAAAAAAAAAGAAAAAAAGGAAGGTACCTCCAAAAATAATAAAAATCGAAAAGATTAAATACAGAAGCGAAGACAGGTTTGGGACAGTTACACAAAGAAGATGTGACTTTCTGGCGTAAGCACTCAATTTGCCCTTCCGAGGACTCAACAGAAAAGTCCCCCCCCCCAAAAAAAAAAAACACACGCACACACACGAGGCAAAAAAAAAATATAATCGATGGTCTTCCTTCCACAATGCGACACGGGCCGCAGACAAAAGCAGCTACACTAAATCTGTCCACGGGCATCCGTTCCACATGCACAATGGCCTGTAGCACATGGACATATTGGAGCCTGCTCACAGGGGCGGCTTCCTTGGCGATGAAGAATGCTACCGCATTCTCCTCGATCACCGGCTGCTGAAATACCAGAAAAAAGGCATTAACATCACCTGCTGGCAACAAAGTCTGTTGCCACGTAGAAAAGGCCTGCACCTCCTTGAAAACCGCGTTTTTTCGTCGCATTTACTCATCTAGAAAGGGAGACGCCAGATTTTCCGTGCACCACAGCCACGCGTCTTTGACGGCAAACAACAATCACAGCTGTTGATAGTTGCTGCGGTGCATCAAATGCAGTACAGAATGCAACCGCGTAACCGGACGGATTGGAGGCCGGACGAGCAGAACTTGCTGTGCAAAAGCTACGCAGCAGCGCATCCACTGCCGCCAAGAAGCCCCAAGACGCTTATTGCCCAAATAACCCGCACAGCCGGCCACGAGAAGATCGTGCTCGCTGCTCCTTCCCGGTCAGCGGCTGGGTAGAATTTGCCAACGCGCCCGCCTCGTACATAGTCCTGTGCAAAAATGAACGCGGCCCCATCATGAAAATGCTAGGGCGCGCCGCCCAAAAGTCATCGTGCGCAGGGCGTCGCTGAAATTCAACACCACCGACGACGGCGCACCAAGATCACCGCCCATCCCGACCCATCCCATGGGGCTCGCGAGCGCCTCCTGAACATGTGTGGATTCCTATCCCCAGTCGCCGGGCTCCTGCGCAGCAGCAGCTCCAGAGCCTGCAAGCCCCACTCTGGGAACGAGAGACCCATTTAGCCGCCTCGTGAATGCGGAACCCGGGGCTTCCCCCCATCCCCCGACAATTCCCGGCTCGGCACGTCGTTGCGGAGCCCTGGGCAAGTGGAGGAACGCATGCATTCGGGGGCTCACGGCCACCACCATCGTCCCCGCCGCCGTTGCAAAAACAAGGATGCTAGGAGTTTCCCACGGGACAAGGCGACGCTTGGACACCAGGGAGTTGCCACCCCGCGGTTGGGAGGTGAACTCGGGCGGCGCTGGCTTCTCCAAGCCTCTCCCTCGTCAACGGTCGCGTCTCCTTTTCCCAAAAGTCCTGCACTTCTCGCGGAAGGGCCCTCCGCGAGGGTCACACGGAGTCCCTCTTCTCCTGAGCCGCCAGCTGCGCATTGAAAAGAGCGCAAAGATGCTGGTGGTCCCCGGTGGCCTGGACATAGTCGTGCCGAAAATTCAGATTTTTGGTGGTTAGTATGCCCTGCCCCCGTCCAATCGCCCCCGCCGCGTTCATGCGTGGTGAGAGATGACTCGCCAAAAGCTGTGGCCAGCCCGGAGTGTGCATGCCCGCCGCGTTTCCGCACACCGCAAGATCCCACCAAGACGTCCAGCCAGCACGGTCCGATGGGATGAGACCGGCCACGGCAATCAAAGCCGAGGGCTCACGTTGGGTCTCGCAACCGCCGGATAATTGCCTGAAGATGATCACTCGAATGGAACTACGTCGGCCGAATTGCTCCAGAAAACTTCAGCCAGGGCCTGCCCGCTCGCCGAATGTGCAGGGAAGGGCCGCCATCCTTCAAAAACAACAAACGCCCGCCGCCCTGCCCTCGAAAAAAAATTCAATCAATAGATTGAAAAAAAGAAGGTTTATATATGAGTTTCCCACGCATTTATTTGGCACCATCTGGGCCCGCACTCCTTCCACAAGCCTCGTGCAACGAAATACGCCGCTCTTTCCACATCAACAGCCAACAAGGCCAAGTGAATAAAAAACAGGATCTCAAAACAAACAAATACCCAAAAACGTTAAAACTCTCCTCACTGCGCACCAAACCAAAAGTGGAATGCAACAGCGAGTGAGTGGGCAAATATATGCTCGCAACGGCCTCGTGTGCCATCGCTTTGCCCACAGCCGCCACATTCAATGCAGTAAGCAGACAGAGTCCCCGCCTTTATCGCGACGACCAACAGATGCAGGGCGTAGTTATTTCTTACGATATTTCATTCACATGAGTTTTCTTCTCTTAAGCCATGTCAATTGTAGAGCGTCTTCACCGGCGGTACGGCGCGGCCGTCGCACTGATGGCAGTGGCAGCGGTGGTAAGGGGCAAGAATCCCTGACCACAGAAGCCCATACACACCAGCGCACGCACACACACAGGTACCAATAGGTATTTTTAAAAAGCTTATATATATAATTAAATACAATGAGTGGAGGGCGGGCGGCACCGTCCACGGAAAGCGGCCAGAATCGCCACTATGACTGCAGATGATCCTCCTCAGTAGCCTGGTCACCAGACCCCATTCCGATCATATCCTTCCCGTCTTGGAGAGAGCCCGGTGTCTCCCGCTCATCCAGCCTTGCCCGAGTGAAGCGCGAAAACCGCCAGTGTACAAACGCGGCGGCGAGTGTGGCGACCACGTTCACGAGCAGCAAGATAAACATCTGGATTCGCACACACCTGGGGTGGTTGCATGAGGGGAACTCACCGCGCCTGCGCGCCTCCGCATCGTACAACCCCCCGAACATAAAGCGGTTCAGCGCAATAGACGCAACGGCACCGGACGTGAAACAAAAGTTATAATGCTTGCCAATATCCTCAGAGTACATCATCCGTAAAGCAATCACGCTCATGCCCCAGCCAACTCCGTTGCCCATGGCTCCAAGCAGAAACGGCGGCAGCAGCGCACTCCCCGGTAGCACGGCAAAGAAGAGGTAAGCCGCCATCAACAACAGGGGGCCAATGGGAAGTGCAATGGTCGTCAGTGTCTTCGTCTTTCCCTCACGCTGCAACGCAAACAACTTCATATCGAGATACCCCACGGCCATGCGTCCAACAGCACTGCCCACAGACATGATGGCGACGTACAGCGTCAGCGTTCGGGTGTCAAACTTGCCGTTGTTCATGCTGCGATAGATCTGAGCAGCGTTCATCTGCATCACCAGGCTGGTACCAAACGTGCCGAAGCAAGCGAGCCACACCGCCCACAACTCAACGGTGAGTAGGTGAGACCAGAAGGAACCACTGTACTGCGGTGCTGGCACGGCCACCCCATTCGCACCAAGGTTGTTGCCGTCAGCCACAGCAGACTCGGATGCAGTTTCGCCCTTCCGCTCATGCATCGGCTCTGTAGTCGTCTTCCCGATCCCGATGCCCTCCACATGCGTGGAACACACGGGCGTGTAGCGGCCCAGAAACTGGAACGGCATCGCAATTACGGAAAAAGATGCCACCAACAGTACCGCTACGATCGAGATCGCCAAGTAGCCCGCGCGGGAAGTATTCACGTACGCCGTGGTGATCGACTGTGTGGTGGAAAAGATCAGCGTAACAAAGACAATTGCAAAACCGGTCCGCAGACGCCGCGTGGGGGCATGCTGGCTCATGTACAGGTCAAGCGTTTTTTCCCGCTCCGCGGCCTCCTCACTGCTCAGACGCTTTTTTGTCCACGAGCACGGAAAGTACATCGGCAACCGTATGAAGCACGCGCCTAAAAGGGAGCACAGCAGAATCATCACCCCAGTAAAGTACGCGTAGCCGGAGTAGTTGTTCTCCTCAGGTTGATCAGAGTCCGCCGCCTTAAACCAGCCGTTGAAATACGCCATCAGCACTGCGGTTCCAAGCCCATTGAACGTCTTCACGATCAGTACAACATAGCCGCGCTCCAAGGGGAACTGCAGCATCAGCGACATGACAGAAGAAACATCCATCATCGGAAGGCCAAGGCAGGTAATTCCCTGGTAAAGAGCAAAGAGCGCCACGCTCGATGTGGTAATTGTACCGTCAAATGTCATCCCAAACAGAACAAAGCCCAGGCATCCAAAGAGACCCCCAACCGGAAGCAGGACTGTGGGACCCACGTAGTCAAACAGCACTCCGGCATGGAACCCGCAGTAGCTCACGCAATTCCCGACCGTGCTGATTGTCGTGATGTCGCTTTGCGAATACCCGTACTTATTCCTCAGATGATCCGTAAAGATGCTGAAACCGTAATTGGACGAAATGCCAAGCGCGAGATAGACGCCGGCCATCAGCATCCGCATGCGGAACAGATCGTCTACCAATTTTACCATTGCTTCTTACCTTGGTGTCATACAAAAAGCAAGGAGGGTATATAATCGGAAGAGCCAAAAAAGAAACCGCACACGCCACTGAAAACAGAAATTGTGTGCCGTCATGCTGTAAGGGCCAACCATGACCGCTTCTCGTGCAACGGAGCACACGCATTTGTCACTGAGAGTTAGGGGAAAACGGACACATCTCTTTTCACGCCGATACAATCACTGAGGCTCGAACATGTCGGACGACCTCCCCGTGGCTGGGTGCCGCACCGCGTGTCCAAATCGTCACATTTTAAATTTTTGCGCTCCATCCTCAGCAAGCAAGAGAAGGAATGAAGACTCGCACACACAATTACAGCAAGCAAACAAACAAAATTGATCACAAAAACGCACAAACATCGTTCATAAAAGTGAAGCAAAGATATCCTTTGACAAAACACACATCCACTTAGGCTATAACCCTCGTGGAGGCCTTGCCCCTTCTTCCCACAAGGAGAAAAGACAACAGAATATCACAGTTGGGCTCAGTGTGCCCAGCATCCCAGCAAGAATGAGAACCGTTCAACGCCAAAACAGCAGCAGACACAATGGTTCAGGTCCCAATCTACACCAGCCGGGCTCTTTGTGAGCCCACGCCGTGGGTGCCTTTCGTGTCCCGCAAAAAACGCGGCGGCGTCTCCGTTCTCCCTCCTCAGGCCGTCATTGAAATCAAAGACGTTGCCACGTGATGGGCGACCGTGCGTGTGAAGAGAACAAGTAAATGCCAAAAAAAAAAAAAGACGGTGCCAAATCGCACTCCCGCGTGCAGAGGCGCGCACTTCCGCACCGCCCCTTCACAAGGCGGCGCCCCGCAACAAGACATTGTCCACACACACATCCATGCTTTGCGGCAAACGCTCCGCAAACGCCAACGAGGCAAGATGAACCTTCTGGCCCCGCACAGAAGAGCCGTGCGGCGCAAATACAAGGCAAGCACCACACTCAGCACCCCCCATCGCGAAGAATGACCAAAGGACACGCCAAGAAAAGTATGTGTTGTAGACCCCTGACTCGCAGCCGCCGATGTTGGCTCGGCAAACCCGGGCAAGCCCGACAAACTTCTCCCACACCAGTGCCTCCGTGCGGGTGACCGCGACGCGGCAAAAAACAAATCGTCGCGCCCCACTGGGTGCGCTCAGTCAAAAACGACTGCGCGCAAATCCAATCAGGGGGATGCCCCGTGAGCATCCACTGCCGCCAAGAAGCCCCAAGACGCTTATTGCCCAAATAACCCGCACAGCCGGCCACGAGAAGATCGTGCTCGCTGCTCCTTCTCGGTCAGCGGCTGGGTAGAATTTGCCAACGCGCCCGTCTCGTACATAGTCCTGTGCAAAAATGAACGCGGCCCCATCATGAAAATGCTAGGGCGCGCCGCCCAAAAGTCATCGTGCGCAGGGCGTCGCTGAAATTCAACACCACCGACGACGGCGCACCAAGATCACCGCCCATCCCGACCCATCCCATGGGGCTCGCGAGCGCCTCCTGAACATGTATGGATTCCTATCCCCAGTCGCCGGGCTCCTGCGCAGCAGCAGCTCCAGAGCCTGCAAGCCCCACTCTGGGAACGAGAGACCCATTTAGCCGCGTCGTGAATGCGGAACCCGGGGCTTCCCCCCATCCCCCAACAATTCCCGGCTCGGCACGTCGTTGGCGGAGCCCTGGGCAAGTGGAGGAACGCATGCATTCGGGGGCTCACGGCCACCACCATCGTCCCCGCCGCCGTTGCAAAAACGAGGATGCTAGGAGTTTCCCACGGGACAAGGCGACGCTTGGACACCAGGGAGTTGCCACCCCGCGGTTGGGAGGTGAACTCGGGCGGCGCTGGCTTCTCCAAGCCTCTCCCTCGTCAACGGTCGCGTCTCCTTTTCCCAAAAGTCCTGCACTTCTCGCGGAAGGGCCCTCCGCGAGGGTCACACGGAGTCCCTCTTCTCCTGAGCCGCCAGCTGCGCATTGAAAAGAGCGCAAAGATGCTGGTGGTCCCCGGTGGCCTGGACATAGTCGTGCCGAAAATTCAGATTTTTGGTGGTTAGTATGCCCTGCCCCCGTCCAATCGCCCCCGCCGCGTTCATGCGTGGTGAGAGATGACTCGCCAAAAGCTGTGGCCAGCCCGGAGTGTGCATGCCCGCCGCGTTTCCGCACACCGCAAGATCCCACCAAGACGTCCAGCCAGCACGGTCCGATGGGATGAGACCGGCCACGGCAATCAAAGCCGAGGGCTCACGTTGGGTCTCGCAACCGCCGGATAATTGCCTGAAGATGATCACTCGAATGGAACTACGTCGGCCGAATTGCTCCAGAAAACTTCAGCCAGGGCCTGCCCGCTCGCCGAATGTGCAGGGAAGGGCCGCCATCCTTCAAAAACAACAAACACCCGCCGCCCTGCCCTCGAAAAAAATCCAGTCAATAGATTAAAAAAAAAAAAAGAAGGTTTATATATGAGTCTCCCACCCATTTATTTGGCACCATCTGGGCCCGCACTCCTTCCACAAGCTTCTGTTACACCGCCGCCAAAATCACTCGCATGTAAAACAACACT
>NW_001849456.1:0-34071 GCF_000209065.1 Trypanosoma cruzi
ACGGCGTCAGCGTCCGCTGTCCGTTGCGTGGGATTCCGCAGTGTCATGGGGAAAATGTGGAGCAAACAGCGCGACCTCGATCCGCCAGTGAAAGCGGCACGGTGGAACTCCTCTCGGTGACGTCGTTGTGCACCGCCAGCGGGCCAAGGCGGAGCGCCTCCATCGCCGAGAGGGAGTCTGTGGCGGCAGGAACTCGTGTGGGCGATTGGGATGCTGCTGCCAGACGGGGAACTGAAAACTGTCTGTGGCCATGCTCAGTGGCAGGACACTCCGCTCGGCAGGAGCATGCAAGGCTGCCAGAAGCTGCGCGGTGAGGCCCGACAGGGAGCGCGGCTCTCCGGGGAGTCAAGTGGCAGCGCAGCGGACTCAGATGCACGCTCAGCGAGAGACGACGAGCCGTCCACCGCCAAGACAGTCGCCAGCGAATAACAAGACGTTGACCATGAATAGGACACGTATGCCGCACTGCCGTGGGCACGGACAGCGACCCCGATTCACTCAGCAACAGCGATCTAATGCCCCTGGATGGTACAACAGCCACGCCTGAGCCCAGCACAGCCCTAGCAAATGCTGAACGAGTGATAACGTGTCGGGTGGCGCTGATGCCGCACAGGATTATTTGCGCACAACGTCTGGGAAACCAGAGATCGCATCGGAGTACAACGCAGCATCACTTGTGCGCAACGGTTTTTGTGAGTACGGGCATTTCACGGATTTGTTGGCCATGGCCGAAATTGGTGAGAGCACCGTGCATGGGTGTGTGTCTCGGGTGTTGTTGCTTCTGATTCTGGGGCTGTGGGGCACTGCGGCACTCTGCTGAAGTGTGAGGGAGGGTGGAACTGCGGTTTTTCGTGGAACAATAACCGTGCAGCTTGCCAGCATTACCCACTGAGTTTTTTCAATAATTTAAGTTTTTTTTATTTCTTTTATTTATTTATTTTTGCTGCTTTTGCCCTATTGGAATAATCAGCATCCCTGTGTTTTCCCCCAATGCTCGTTTGCAGTACTTTGTCATGAGTGACGTATTTTCCATCTTGTTTTCTTTTTTGTCCACACGCGGTGCCGGCCCTGCGGCTGTGCGTCCCACGGACTGCACGAAAGGAGGATTGGAGGAACAGGCCGGATGCCGGACGAAACGTGAGGGATGTTGTGTGGGCTGGTGGAGTAGCAAGATCTCTTTTTTTCTCATATTATTTTCTGCTATTTTTGCAAGGCATATGTATACACAAAAAAATGGTCGTCTATATTGCGTTGCTTGGCACATAAAATAAAAGTCGTGCCTGATCGATTTTTTGTTTTTATTTTTTGGGAGTCATGCCGGACTCTCAACTCTGTCGTTGTTCTTTTTTACTGCATTTTTAACTTCTGGTTTGCGGGGCGTTTTGTGAGTTCTGCAATTGTACTGATTCCAACTGCCTCATGGTGCGTGCATTGCCATTTGTCACTGTGCGTGGTGTAGCTGCCGTGTCTTTTTTTTGCTTTTGCTCTGCGTTGAGTTGGAGTTATTTTGTGCTGTAGGCTACACGCAAGTGACAGGAGTGATGGCGATGATGATGACTGGCCGTGTGCTGCTGGTGTGTGCCCTCTGCGTGCTGTGGTGCGGTGCCGGCGGTGTCTTTGCTGACGAGGTGGTACCTGTTGTCGAGCCACCTGTTATTTCTGCAAGCGGTGGTGTTGTTACCGACAAAGACACTGGTCGTACGGCACCTGGTGGAGCAGGAAACCCTTCCGTAGAGAAAACAGAGCTGAAGAAATTTGAGGGTTCCGCACCCGGGATATCGTCATTGGAAGCTGCCTCAGAGATTGAATCAACAAAACAGCAGACGCAATCCGACCACGAACACAAGGATCCAGTGACACCTTCACAATCATCGGGAGAACAGCGGCAAGATGAACAAAACGAAGATCCACCAGAGGAACCGGGGGCGTCACTCGGTCAAGAGGAGAGGAAGCATGCATTAGGTGGAGTTCCAGAGAGAAATAATCCGCCACCTGCTTCAAGTAACAACAATACCGTCAGCAGTAATAGTGAGGAACGCAGAGAAGATACTTCGAGGAGTACTGAAATTATTGTTGCAGCACCGTCAGATGAGGGGCACGAACGTGAAAATGTTACTCCTTCTTTGGAACAACCCTTGGAAGCTTCCACAGCCGCACCGGCCATTACCACTCAAACAAGTTCCATTACGCCGCCCGACGAAAGTGGGAGCAACACCGTCAAAATGAGTGAGGCATCACCCCAATCAACAGGAACTACTCAAACAAATCATACGGCGACACCTGGCGACAGTGACGGCAGCACCGCGGTCTCTCACACCACCTCCCCTCTTTTGCTTCTTCTTGTTGCGTGTGCGGCTGCTGCTGCGGTGGTGTCCGCGTGGGAGTGAGTGAGAGAGAGCCGTGCACCGCCCGCACACACACTCGCCCTTTTCTCTCTCTCTGTGTGTGTCCCCTTGCATGGACTCTCGCCCTCACCTCATCCCACGAAGCACACACATAATGTGCCCATTGTATATATTGCATGCACACCCATGCAGGCCCGTTGGTGCTCTCTTTTGCACGACACGCACCGCTGCCGTCCTGCCTGGCTGCATGGGCGGAGCATCGTGACTGTTTCTGTTTTGTTTTTATTGCATTGAGTGGGCGACCTCTCTCTCTCTCTCTCCCTGTGTATGTGTTTTGCTTTACGGGAGCAATGAGGATGTGTGCGCTGGTCGTCCCACGCCTCGGCCTTTCTTTTGTTTTGAATCTCTGCTTGTGTTGTGGTTGGATAGGCATACTCCCATTACCCCTCACTTTTTTTTGCTGTGGTGACGCCTGCATGTTTCCTTTTTGTATGTGATTGTTTCTTCGTTGTTTTTATTTTGATTTTAGTGTTTTGTTTTAATAATGCTTTTCTTTTTCAATTGTTGAAGCTGTACACTGTCGCGAGTGACGTGTTTCTCCCTCTTTGTTTTGGTTTTTCTTGCCCACACGCGGTGCCGGTCTCATTGCTGTGCGTCCCACGGACCGCGCGAAACGAGGATTGGAGGAACAGGCCGGATGCCGCAATGAAGTGTGAAGGGTGTTGTGAGGGCTCATGGAACAGCAAGTTCTGTTTTTTAGTTTCCATTTTTGTGCGGGCAAAATGTATACAAACGGTCGTCATGTGCTTCTAGGCACATGAAATGACAGTCCTGCCTGAACAAGCTTTTTATTCTGTAAGTTCTGTTGGACTCACAATTTTTTTTTTTTTTTTTTGTAAATACCTGTGGCTTGTTTTTTGTTTGTGCCGTACTCACTGTCACTTTTTTTTACCGTCTCCCGTTGAGTGTTCCTCTGCTGGCTTTGCTACTGACATGCCTCCACTTCTTCTTTCCTGCTAGTGGCACCGATGGTCCGCGACGACGATTGTTTGTGCTCCCCATTGCGATGGCACGAGGGTGACTGGACGCGGCCTGCTGAGTGCAGTCGGAAGGGAGAAGATGGTATGCGCCGTGCCTCACTGTGAGAATGGGGCGTAATTCCAGTTCGTTGGGGAAGAAAGGAAAAAACAGCACCGTGGACCTGGATGCGTCACGTCCCTCTCTTTGCGGCCGTGTGTGTGCTGGGCGCATGGCTCTATCTTGCGGTGCGACGTGGATGGCATTGCTTTTGTTTGTGCCCTTGTGCATGCGCTGTGCGGCGGGCTTCCCTTCCCCATGACACCGCCCTTGTGTGCGGGCGAGTGGAGGGAGCGGAGGTGTGAGGGAGTGAGGGTGGCCGTTGTTTCCGCACATTTGGATCCTCCACAAAAGTGGCTCCTCTTGGCAGCCTCTCGCAGCACCCAGGCCGTGGATCGAGAGGATGGGAGGGTCTGCTCCAAGCACAACGAGGACACCGAGATGCAGTTCATGACGGCCAACCTGATCCGCGGGTGGTTCCAGCGCATGGAGCACGTGCGCTAGTACGCGTTCGGCGTTGCACTCATCATTGGGGAGGAGAGGCGGCACGACATTGTGGCGCTGTGGGTGTTCCGCGGCCGGGGCATGCCGGCGATTGTGGAGGACGTGGAGGACACGGAGCTGTTCGACTGGGAGGAGGTCGCCGACGTCGCGGCGCAGCGGGAGCGCATCACGGACTACCTGTGCTGGGAGGGCCCGGCGATCCCGAGGCCTGTGCTGGAGGGGCGTGTGTTCAAGTGAGCGTGGCGTGCCTGTGAGGGACTGAGTAGAGAGAATAACGGTAATAGTAACTGTGGGGGTGTGAGGAACGGGACAATGGCGAGGAGCACTTCTTTTCTTTTTGTTGTTGTTGTTGTTGAGCGGCGTCCACCTAATTGTTGTGGTGGTGCGTGACTGTGTGACTTGTCTCTCACCCTTTGCTTTTGCTCCTTTTTGACGGGGAGTTAGTTTGTGCTGAAGGCTGCACGCAAGTGACAGGAGTGATGGCGATGATGATGACTGGCCGTGTGCTGCTGGTGTGTGCCCTCTGCGTGCTGTGGTGCGGTGTATTTGGAATTGTGGCCTACGGTGCCTGCGGTGGGGATGCCGATGGCAGTGCGGTTGAGTATTCGCTCTTGCGGTGGCGCGCTCAGCTGCGGAGTGAATGCGCGGAGGAGGTCAGCAGGAGGACAGGAGACGGTGCGAATGCGTCTGCCGTGGAGGAATGCGTGCGTCAGGGGACGGACGGTGTGCGTGCCGTTGTGGATGGCCGCGGTCATTGGAGGCCTCAACAGTTTGTCGTTGTTGCTGCTGAGAACGCTGAGGAACTTGAACACAATCATGAATCTTCTCCACAAACACTAACAGGGAGTGTCGCTCAGTTGCCGGATCAACAACCGTTGGAATCATCGCCGAATTCAGTGCCAGGATCAGCAGTTATTACAACTGGAGAAGGGAAGCCAACAAGTTCCGCACAGCCTCCTGGTACGCCGGATAAAGGAAGTGAAGGATTAATAAAAAAGGAAAGTGACGATGAAGGCACAAAGGAGAAAAGCGAAGAGGAAGAGGACGAGGAAGTTGAAGAAACCGATGAAGAAGAAGATGATAATGCAGGAAGCGGGACATCTGATGGAAGTCAAGAACAAGGAAAGCAGAAAGCAGGTACTGGACAAAGGGCATCAGGAGGCACTGGAAAAGAAAATGGAAATGTTGTTGCCGGCAATAAATTGACTGAAGCGGCCGCAGCCTCTCCGCCTGTTGTTTCCGTCGACGTCGAGAATCCCAAAAGTGTCGAGTTGACTCGTGACGATGTTGGAGGAAAGAGACAAACCCATGAAAAGACAGTGCAAGAGCCACCAGCAGTAAAGCTGAGAGAGAATGTAGCAGCGGAAATAATTTCCACGGAAGATGCAGCGGAAGGGGAAAAACAAAAGGCGGAAGAAAAAGCGGAGGAAACAGAAACGAAAGAGGAACAAAGAACCACCGCAGAAAAATTAAAAGAAGAAACGCCAACAACACCAGAGAAAACGACGAAAGAAGAGCAAAAGGATAAGGAGGTACAACACGTACAAAGCAAAAACGAAGAAAAAGAAACGGATGGAGCAGAACCAACAGCCAAAAAAGAGGCAGACGTTGAAAAAACGGCCGCATTCAAAAATATCAACATGAATAACATTACCAAACCTGGCGAAAGTGACAGCAGCACCGCTGTCTCCCACACCACCTCCCCTCTTTTGCTTCTTCTTGTTGCGTGTGCGGCTGCTGCTGCGGTGGTGGCCGCGTGAGAGTGAGGGAGAGAGAGCCGTGCACCACCCGCACACACACTCGTCCTTCTCTCACTCTCTGTGTGTGTGTGTCCCCTTGCATGGACTCTCGCCCTCACCTCATCCCACGAAGCACACACATAATGTGCCCATTGTATATATGCATGCACACCCATGCAGGCCCGTTGGTGCTCTTTTTTGCACCACACGCACCGCTGCCGTCCTGCCTGGCTGCATGGGCGGAGCACCCTAACTGTTTTTGTTTCCATTGCGTTGAGTGGGCGACCTCTCTCTCTCCCTGTGTGTGTGTTTTGCTTTACGGGAGCAATGAGAGTGTGTGCGCTGGTCGTCCCACGCTTTTTTTTCTTGTTCTCTTTTATTGTTTTACTTGTGTTGTGGTTGAGTGCACCCATTACCTTTTTTTTTGTGGATTATTGGGTTGCTTTTACTGCGAACACCTGAATTTTTGTTTTTATTTTTCTATTGTTTTGTTTTTGTTGAGGAAGTGTCAGTTTCTCGTATTCTTGTAAGGCCAATTAGCTTTTCTTTGACATACGCCATGCGTCATTTGATCAATGCCACTCCACGGCCAGCAGCGCTGCTTCTTCTGTTTGTGATGATCTGTGCGATGTGATTTGCCAGCGGATGGCTTGCTTTCACCCTGAAGTATTCCTTATTTCGTGACGATGTGGTCTCCTCCGACGGCGAGGTTTATCTTGTTTACGGTGAGGAAAATGCATCTCAGGGCGGAGGATGCGTTGCAGTTGTGCAGCGGCGTCTGGAAGGACCCATGGGTGCCCGTCCGCGTCAAGACGTCAAAAACAGACCCGTGTGACATCAGGAGGCGCTGCGTCTTCTCCTGGTCTCACGCAATGAATCTAATGAATGACAATCGCCACTCTGAGGATAGTGTTCTATCCGCTGCACACGGTAACCTCGTTGCCGAGGAGACTGTCCCTGCTGCTGTGTAACTGCATTCGGATCGTCTGCTCGTCCGGCCACTGGAGGGTCCGTTGATTGTGCCCCCACTTGCCACGGGCAGCGTTTGCAGTCGGTGCACGGTGACTGCTGGGCATTGTTCCACTGGTGTTGCCAATTCTGTCATCGCGCAGTGCGTGGCTGCTGTGCTGGGTGCTGTGTGGGCACTGCGGTGCGCCACGCTGGAGGATGGCCGTCCAGTCGCTGGCGCCATGCAAATTGCTCGGCCGTTTTATTTCACGGACGCATCGTCACCCGCAACGCCGCGCACCTGTTGGCCCATGCTCTAGGGTTCACCTGCCCGCACATGGGTGGCCGCAGCATGGTGAGGAATGTTGTCGGTGTGCGTGGCAGAGCGCTGTCGGTGGTGGTGCACTCGACGAATGCCGCGATGGCTGTGAGGGAGCGCCACGACTGCGACGACATTGATGGCTTGGAACTGCAGGATGGCGATGGGGACGGGAGGAAGCTGGAGCCGCACCGGTCGCAGCGCCACGCTAGGGATGAGTGGATGGCACCGATTGTGGGTGCAGACGGCTGCAGAGAGGAAGTGCTCCGCACTGAACATGAGTGAATATTGCTACATGCTCTGCGCATTGGGCGTTCCTGCCAGACGCTGCGCGTCGGATCGTTATTCCATTGGTTGGTGTTTGGGGAGTATCCATGAGATGTCAGCAAAACACTCGATGGGCCGTTGCCCCATCACTGATTCCGCACTGGATGTGAGGAATATTGAGGGTGTTATTTGGGAGGGGAGAATATTTCTCTGCGATGCCTGGGGATGAGCCCTCTTCGTGGTGTCTGGACACGCTTCCACCAACACGACGGATGCGAGTGGCTCGGAGGAGACGCATCTCGGTGCTGCCATGCATGCGGCATTGGGGTGCCTCGGCATGCAAGTGCATCTGGAAGTGACTGAAAAGGGTAACGCCCGTTGTGTCCCATGCGCGGACGGGGCGACGATTGCTTGGGCCACTCCGCCCTACGATGGGGGAAACGTTATTTGCCGTGACCACGCGCAGTTGTGCACGATATCTGCCAGCAGCGGTAGCCTACTTCCAGTGGTTCCGTGGGACGGCGAGGAGAGAGCATGTGGAGCAGGACGGTTTCACCGGCATCCACTGAACAAGGATTGCCAGGGGGCTTCCGTCCCTGTTGCGGAGAGCATTGAGACCGACCGCGGCACACCACCGAAGGATGTCGACTTAGCTGCTCCTCAGGTGAATCCGTCGCCAGAGGAGAAGTGGATCCAGCCAGGATGCCCCGACAGACCGCAAGAAGCTTCTCTCGGCGGCAGGGACCGAAGCAGCGAGACGGACGGCAGGCAGGACACGCCTCCGACTCCCGGTAATGACACTGCTGCTGCTGCTTGTCCCTGTCCGCTGCTTCTTCTGCTTGCCTCTGCTGCCGCCGTGGCAACACTCTATGGATTTGCGGTGTGGATGGCGTTGCGTTGCGAGGCGACTGAGCTTCCTCCTGCGTGGCCTGCACCCACCATTGTATGTCCAATAGAAAAACATCCATTTCAATGGGTGCCGTTCTCTATATGCATGTGCTGTGTCCGCTCTGTTTGACCTTTTATTTGAGATTGGTGGTATTTCCGGTGCACATAGCTCCCCTCGTGTTGGTTGCCGATGTTGGGGGCACCAGATGGTCGTATGGCATTGCTTGTGTGTTTGTTAGATTTTCTGAGACGCAAATAAACAAAAACGGTGCGAGTGGAATCTGCGCACACAAGACACACACATCCAAGCACATTGTCTGTGTGACTTCTAATTGACATATTATGCGTGGCGGGTTGGTGCGGTCAAGGCCGACGGAAGCGGGGCAGCTGTGTGAGTCCAGCAATGGCGTTTGTGGTTGTGTGCGGGATTATATATTCCATCAGATGCTTGACGCCGTTCATGGATCGTTTAAAGTTTTTTTCTGCGATGCCCATGCTGCGTCTGTGCTGAGCAGGTCACTGCGTCTCCATGATCTCATGGAACACGGCGTGATGCTGCTCGAGGAGCTCATGACGCCGCAGCTGCCGATTATGAGTAGCCCCGCACCCTACTTTTTTCCGTGGAGGATGCGTCTGTGAGCCGCGTGGTTGAGGATTGGATGGCAAAGGTTCCGTACAGAGATGCACACATCTTTGCGCTGAGGTGCACCCCGCATCGCAGTCCTCAGCAACTCGTGTGGGCTCGGATAGCGCCGAGGGCGATGCGTTCCAAGGACATTATGTTAGATTTTACTGCCTTTGAGGTGCTGGTGTTCCACCTCAGCATGCAGAATGGGTTCCCTCAGCTGCTGTCGCTGCTGTCGCCTCCGACTCGAGAGTCCGTTGTGGATGTTGCGGCGTCACGTCTTGTGGCGGCTTTTTACGCCATGAACAACAGTGTGCCCGGCATTTGCCAACAAAACAGTGGCAGTATCTGCCATGGGTTTGTCACGCTCTGCCACGACAAAGAGGATTTCACTTAGGGGCGCCGACAGCCGCGGCAACCCGGTGCGGATCATCGTTGATTGGGGCTGTGTCACGGTGATGCCGCTGATTCACCAACGCACATGTCAGTGTCTGCTTGATGACCTGATGCCGCTGGGGAAGAAAGTGTATGAGCGGACCCGTAGGAATTGTCTGGGGGTGGACCCGAAGCGGCAGTAATTGGTGGGGAAGATGTGTACCGGCGCTCCTACCGTCATTGTTTTCTTGCGCAGTGCGTGGAGCTTTCGGTGGCGCTGAAAAAACTCCACGCGTATCACCCGGGATTGGCGCAGGGCGTGGAGCCGAAGGCCAAGCTTGCGGAGTTGAGCAGTGCGGTGCGGGCTCCGCCGGAGTTTTGGGAGAGGCAAGCCAGACTGTCGCTGCACATCGATTTTTTGCGCGAGGCTTGTGGCACAGTACCGGGAGAAGCGATTGGCGGAGGTGCGGGAGGTGGAACAAGACATCGCCGTTGGGCACAAACCCCTCAGGAAATAACTGGATGGCGTGCGGCGCCTGGCGAGGGATGCCGCGATGCCCCGGCCAGTGCGTCTGCGCCTTCTCCTGTTGCCTGTGGCTGCGAGCAGCACCGACGAGTTGACGGAGGTCAAGGGGCAGCAGCTGACCCAAGACGGTGGACTGACGCCCGACGCCCATTTGTCTGCGAACCTTGAGCATGTGACGAGGAGGGCCGGTAGCGTGCAACAATACAGCACGGCGTCGGCGCAGAGCGAACGGAGCACGAGTGCCTCTGCGAGCAACGCCGCGACGGACGAGGATCCGTTTCTGAAGCAGGCCTGCATGCTTATGGAGACGACGAACAGGAATAGGACGCTGCGGGTTGGGCTGTCGTTGGCATCGGTTCAGCGCGATCATGTGATAGGGCCAAATGGCGCGAGTTGTGGTCAAAACAGTGGAGCATGAGGGGACAACGCCGGGTCATTTCAAGGGTGTGGTGGCAAATGGGAGAATCATCCTGTTCTGGGTGGCGGTGGTGGGACGATTGCCCTCACAACTCCTCAGCGCATTGTGCTGTTTGTTTTGTGTGGTGTGGCCTGCAGCGAGAGGCGCTCGGTCCATGAGATATCCAAAAGGTATGGCCGTGAGGTGGTCATTGGGGAGCCTCGTTGCCGCGTTCTGAGGTGTGTTTGTGCAGGGACTTGGCACCCCACGGCACTGTGACTCACGGGCGAGACACGCACAGGAATGCATCGAGGGCCAAAGAGTGGGAAATATACAAACACACACGATTGCGGGTGTCCATGGGGATTGTGTGCGCTTCTTCCTGCATTCCGTTCCTCTCCATGAAGTGTTCCATACGATGCGCGTGTGTGTGTTTCAACGGCTGCGCTGCTCGCCTTTTGCTTTTGTATTCTCGCGTGTGCGGTTGCGGGCCATTTCTCTGCCACGATGAATGCGGATAAAAAAGGAAGGACATTTGTGGAGCATGCACCCACGGCTTCAGTGTTCATCCACTGGTGCTGACCTTTCTTGCCGGGGCATTTGTGCACGCTTTTCCCTCCATTATCTATTTTTTTTTACGCAGGAATCAACAGGTGGGCATTCGTGAGTGCTGCGGCAGGCTGTTGTTGCCCTCGCCGGGACGCGCTTAACGGCGGCAGCTCCATGACTTTGGACACAAAAGGAATGGGAATTTCTCCGGATCCTCACCGCAGGCGCATGCCGTGGACGGCCGAAAAGAAGCGTGTGCCCGGTGTTGTTCATAGCTCCAGGGAAAAGATGGTGTTGGATGGTGCACGACGAGTGGATGTGGATTGCGTTGACCGTGCATCGCAGGTGTATCCGCTGGAGGCATTGCCGGCGACTGTGGCCAGTTACGAGTACAATACATTTAGAGGAAAGAACATTTTTGAATTGGCTTCTCAGGCGGAATTAAATGCACTCAGGCAATGGGTTTACTGCAAGGAGTGGCAGGAGGGGACGCACGACGAGAACGCCACTCGCACCGCCATTCATTTCCATCGCCACGGCAGCAACGCAGCATCATGCTACTACACGACGTCTCACGGCGAAACCACGACGCAGCCCGCGCCAATACGCCTTGCGGATTTTCCGGGGTGACATGCACTGTTCCGTTTGGCGTCTTTGTTCCCCATCCCCGAGCGTCGGTGCAGACGTCTCTGTCGATACATGTCCCTGTCGATTGCGGACACACCCATTGATTGATGCGGCCGACACCCCAGCCCATTGCTGGTGCTTCTTGCATGACTGCTGCACCGCCCCCAGCAGCTGGTGCAGTGGGACTGGGGACGAGAACACGGCAGAACAATTTCAGTCAGATGGTGCTGGCAGTCCTGTCAGAGTCCCGCCGACTCCAGCGACCTACCACACCACCAGCGAGCACAGAAATCGACGGGACGGGAGAGAAATCAAATGACTCCCAGGGAAACAATTGTTTTTTAACATCACTCCCAGACAAACAGCCGGAAGAATTTACAACAAGATCAGTCACTAATGAAAAAGGAACAGCGACCACCGCCGACAGCCGCAGCAGCACCGCGGTCTCCCACACCACTTCCCATCCTTTGCATCTTGTTGTCACGTATGCGTGCTGCTGCTGCGGTGCCCAGGCCTGCATGAAGTGGTGTGCGCTGAATATGAAGGAAGGCCGAAGGCAACTGAATTGTTTTTCTGATGAATGTTGGCTGCACTTCCCGTGGACCAACAATCCACGTGGTGTGCGGGATCTCCTTTTTTTATTGTTACTTTGCTTTTGTGTTGCTGTGTGCGAGCTGCACCTATTCTCTTGTGTGTGTGCGTACCCTCCGTGAGGGGTGCCGACACGACGGACCGCTCTCGCCGTATGTTCATGCGGTGGAGCCTTGTGTGCCGCTCCTGTTTGCTTCTCCCTCCTCCATCTGTGTGTTGGTGTTGCGGCAGGGCTGTGTGTGTGTGTGCCTGCTGCCGTGGATTGGAGTGTGTGTCGTGCGTGGTGTGCGGCGTACGGTGCATGCCTGGCTGCTGCCCTCTCCTCATGTGGTGTGCCCTCTCTGTGTGTTTCTGCCGCACCTCTCGTCTCCCCTGTTGCTCTCCATGTCCCTCACTGTGCAGATCAGCTCCACACCACTGAACGACCACACTCACGATGATGACGTGCCGTCTGCTGTGCGCCCTGCTGGTGCTCGCCCTGTGCTGCTGCCCTTCCGTGGGCGCGACAGGGAGTGAAGATACAACTGTTGAAGTTGGACAGGGTCCAACGCCCCAGGATTCAGGGAGTTCAAGCGATTCCCAAATTACAGGAGCAAAAGTTACGGAAGATAATGGACAGAGTTCAGATATGGAGCCCAATTTGTCAGAGAGACAATCGACGACCGCTTCTGCTCCAGCAACTCCAACATCGACAGGTACAGAAGAAGGACCAAGTGAACTGCCCACTTCGCAAGATGGAAGAGGTGCGACTGCTCAGCCAGAGGCATCAGAAGTGAATAGTCTTTCACCAGGATCAACAGGTGATTCCGATAAGTCAGATGTAAATAATCCGGAGCATAATAATGAATTGGCGCTAGTTGGTAAAGAAGTTAAGGAACAGGCACCAACCACGACCACCACAACGACCACAACTACAACAATGGCGCCAACCACGACGACCACCCGCGCACCGTCACGTCTTCGCGAAATCGATGGCAGCCTCAGCAGCTCTGCGTGGGTGTGTGCCCCGCTGCTGCTCGCCGCATCCGCGCTGGCGTACACCACTCTGGGCTGAAGAGGTGTGTGTGGGCTGTGCGTGACAGCACTCAGCCACGGGGATTTGTGCGCGTCTACTGTTGTCCGATGTATAAAGTAAGAGTGATTATGATTGTGTTTTGCTTCATTTGCTTCTGCTGCCCTGCTGTGTGCTCCGTGTTGTTTTCCACATTTATCACGTTGAACGCATCCCAGACACACTCGTATGTACTACACGCACACAACTGTTTGCGTGGACGCATTTCTGTGTGCTGGTGCATGCGCATTGGAGATATTTGGAGCAGCTGTTTTTTTTTTTTTTGTGTGCTTCTACTTGTTTTTACTTTATTGCTGTTTGTTTACTGTTGTTTTGTTTTTAATTGTTTCTTCTGTGTTTTTCTTGCTGATCAATTACTGCGGGGCTGTGTTTTTTTGCGTTTTGTCCTCCCACTGATTCCAACTGCCTCATGGTGTGTGCAAGCTGATATCATTTGTCACTGTGTGGTGACTGTGCGTCGTTGACTGACTTGTCTCTTTTTTTGCTTCCTCTTTGTTGACGGGGAGTTAGTTTGTGCTGAAGGCTACACGCAAGTGACAGGAGTGATGGCGATGATGATGACTGGCCGTGTGCTGCTGGTGTGCGCCCTCTGCGTGCTGTGGTGCGGTGCTGCGGTGGTAGTATCGTCGGAGCCTGATGTTGACGGTACATCCGGTGATTCTGCGAGTCGTGGTGGAATCTCGCTTGAGTCGCCACCAACAGTTCTGTCACCGTTACCTCCGGTAAAATCCGACTTTGCTGAAGATGAAGGTGAAGGAGTTTCTGGAAAGGAAGAAATGGAGCGTAGTAGTGAAGAAGAAGGATCTGCACCTGTGTTAGATACCAAGAAAAGCACTCCGATTAAGCCTCAGCAGGAAGCAACACATACTCTTGCAGGAAAAACTTCGGAAGGAATGGATGGAGTTGCTGGTGTGGAAGGAGGTGGAAAAGAGAAAAAGGCTGAAGAAAAAAAAGACGATAAATCTAAAGAAAAGCCTGGAAGCACTTTATTGACGGTGTCTGGATCGAATCTGACTGGCGAACAGAACCCACGGGTACATCCACCGGGTGGAACTCAAGAAAGTGAAGTGGTGAACCCCTTAACTGACAGTTCGCCGGGAATTGGAGTTCAACAACAAGTTTCATTGGGTTTGTTGGAGGGTGCACCAGCCAAGAGTACAACGGACGCTAATCCATCATCCCTATCTACAGGTGGGCGTGGTTTTGACAACGGTGAGGGAAGGGAGGATGGCTCAGGGATTACTGAACTGCCTGCCGCCAGAGAAGGCCAAATCGAAATGGAAGATGGTGGCAGAAAAGTCAAATCTACGACAGGTGTGGAGAAAGAATTACAATCACCAGTCAATAAAGCCGCAAACACGAGTGAGACGGTAATAAATGGCTACCGTAAAAGCAGGCCCACAGCAGCTACGGCCCTGCAGTCTGACGATGGCTCAGAAAGCAATCCGGCCACAAACGGCTTGAACCACTCCTCCAGTGAAGGAATCGCACACCTCAGTACGACCCCCGATCCTGAAGACGCATCAGAAGGCACGGAGAATGCGACATCCCAGAGTGCAGAAATCCCAACAGCACCAATTAACACAGTCAAAACAAATGACACGGCGATACCTGGCGACAGTGACGGCAGCACCGCGATACCCCACACCACCTCTCATCTTTTGATTCTTCTTCCTGTTGTTGCGTGTGCGGCTGCTGCTGCGGTGGTGGCCGCGTGAGAGTGAGTGAGAGAGAGCCATGCACCGCCCGCACACACACTCGTCCGTCTCTCTCTCTCTGTGTGTGTCCCCTTGCATGGACTCTCGCCCTCACCTCACCCCACGAAGCACACACATAATGTGCCCATTGTATATATTGCATGCACACCCATGCATGCCCGTTGGTGCTCTCTTTTGCACCACACGCACCGCTGCCGTCCTGCCTGGCTGCATGGGCGGAGCACCGTAACTGTTTCTGTTTTGTTTCCATTGCATTGAGTGGGCGACCTCTCTCTCTCTCTCTCCCTGTGTGTGTGTTTTGCTTTACGGGAGCAATGGGAGTGTGTGCGCTGGTCGTCCAACGCTTCGGCTTTTTGTTTTGTTTTGAATCTCTGCTTGTGTTGTGGTTGAGAGCACCCATTCCGCAAGCTGCGTGTGGGTAATGATATGAGTCATTTGCGTGTGTGCTATCTCCTTTTCTCTGCCGTTGCTTTATTTGGACTCTCTTGTGCCGCACAGCTGCTCTGCATGTATAGGCGCTGACAAACACACAGGCAAATGCACATAAGCCGTGTCGCACACACGTGGGCTGCCCCTGCACAGATAGAGAAGCTCTCGGCGCGCTTTTGAATGTCGCAGCGGGCTCCATTGGACTCGGCGTGTTGGCGCCTGTGGCTGCCTTTGGCGACGCTCCGATCCGCTCTGTTGGAAGTGCCGGCGGGGTTGTGGGGTGGCGGGAGAGCAACGGCGGACACGGTGACCTCTACGCAGTGAGCTCACAGTAACTTCCTCGGCCAGTGGCAGTGCGGATGGAACTGTCATAATGATCGCACCGCCGGCACGCTTGTTGTCGAGTTCCCCGAAAGGAGAGCAGTGAAAGAAGGTCCGTCCGCATGACTCTTTGCATCTCCGCCTCAGGGCTGCGCATCACAATCGGGGTTGCCGTGCGGTTACGCAACAGGGTATGATCTGCTGGGAGAGCGCGCTGTGCGATGCTCCTGCACCTGTGACTGGTGCTGTGCCGTTGGCGGATGTTGAGTGGCCGGTCACACAAATATTGCGACACCACGAGGAGAGCAGACCAAACACTCCGCGTGGAGGGAGCGGTGCGTCTGGTGAGGACTCTGTGCGACGGTGATGGGCGTTCTCTTGAGGACGGATTGACAGATTGTCCATTTGGTGGAGTCGGTGCGCATGCTGTGTGTATGGCCGCCTCTGTGGTCTCCTGTTGCTCCGCTGCGTGGGCCGCATTCTGACGCATTACTGGTCCAAAGCCATTTTGTTTTTCTTACTCTTCTTTTTCTTTTGTTTCTCTCTTCCCGCATCCAGGCTGCGCTGCTGCTGCTACTCACACGAAACCAAGAAATGCATTTTACTCAAGTCATGCGCCAGCCACGCCACGCCACACCGCCTTTCCCACTGGTGGTGTTGCTGCTGATGTGCTGCGCCAGTGGGTGTATTGCTGATGCACCCGCCACACAATAACGCCGTGGGTTTGACGTGATGATGAGGAGGAACGGCCCGCTGTTGACTGCGGTGGTGCGTGAGGTGCCGCGCAAGGGACAGGGCGCGATGCAGGCGTACACCGTCGCCGCAAAGGATGACGACAGTGGCTGGGAGCCGATCCGCATTGCGGTTTCCATGGAGGATCTGGAGAGAGGCATGAACAAGAGGAAGTACTGCGAAGAGGGAGAGGATGAGTGCTACAACGCCTTGGGGCACAAGTTATCATGCAAAGCAGAGCATTTCCTGACGGAGGCAAAGACACAATTGTACACTGGAAGAATTCTCTTCGGTGCCGTCAAACTGCACGCTGAGCGACTCCTTGTGAAACCCACTGGTGGGACGATAACTTTACCGAGGGCTATGAATGGACCGTGCAGCCATTTCACGGTTCCTACCAGGCACAAGAGCGACGGTGTGTCGAATGGAGGTTTTATCATCTACGCTGCTGCTGGGCCATCAGGCACGGATGGCAGGGCTGTGTGGGCGGCCGCGTGTAACACACTGACGGATCTTTGTCCTTCCATTGGCGCCATGGACTTTGACCCGAAGTACATGACTGACACGGCGTGGAGCGTTCGCGTTGCCGCACACGAAATTGCGCATGCACTTGGGTTCAGCCAGGAGAGCATGAGAGAAAAGAGCCTGGTGAAGAAGCGAGAGAGAAGTGTGCGTGGGACGCACCGCAGGATGGTGGCAGGGAAGCACGTTCAGGAGAAGGCGAAAGCGCACTTTGGTTGTAAGTCTCTCGAGGGCATGGTGCTGGAGGACGAAGATGGCCCTCGGGAAAAAGCGATTCTTCACTGGAAGGGACGCCACGCGCGGGACGAGCTGATGGCCCCCGCAGTCGGCGCCGGCTACTACACGGCTCTGACGATGGCGGCTTTTGCTGATATGGGATACTACCGTGTGAATTGGAGCATGGCGGAGCCGATGAGCTGGGGCAGCCGCAGTGGCTGCGACTTCCTGGTCAACAAGTGCAATACAACCGATAATATTGCCGCCAAGTATCCTCACATATTTTGCGATGCTAAAGACACAGAGACGCTTCGCTGCACCTCCGACCGCCGTCACGTTGGGACGTGCACCGCAAGCATCGTTGAGGACAAGGGGAGTCTGGTGGATAAGGACGTTTGCCCTGTCGTATCTTCCGAATTTCACGAAATATCGTCTGGGACAACGTACAGGACGTGCTCGGACGAAAATGTGGATTATCTCCGTGGGTCGCTGACTGGCGGTGGCTCGTGGTGCCTGGACGCGGAATTACTGGAGACGAAGGATGGTGATGGCCATAAAAGCGTCAAGGGAGTGTGCGCGCAGGTGTCGTGTGAGGAGGGCACAGTGAAGGAGAGGCACCTCGGCAGCAGTGTTTTTCAGCCTTGCCCTGAGGACACTGACATCCCAGTGACGTTGAAATATTTTAAGAAAGATGGGAAGATCAAGTGCCCCAATTACGGCGAGGTGTGCACCATTGCCGCGAACGGCAGCAGTCTTGTCATTCCGAGTGCGTTGGTGGATGGACAGGCTGACGAGCAAGAGAAGGAAGCAGAAGAGTCTGCGGTTGCTTCAGGGTCGCCTTCTCCGGAGAATACTCGTCCACAGTTGTCTCCTGTGGCGTCTGGTGCCTCCATTGAAAAGGAGCCTCCCGGTGCTTCGGCTGTGGGTGTCGCTGGTGGTGGCCTTCATGCCGGTCCGAGGTGTGATCCGGGGGTGCGGACCGAAAGTGAGGACAACACTCAGCGGCGAGGGAGGAGACCTGGCAGTGGAAGCGACGGAGCCAACAGAGCCTCCGGCCCCGACGCTTTTTTTGCGCCATCACCCGGCGAGGACGTTGCACGAGCGGAGTGCGACCCGCGGGCGGATTGCCCAGCGGTGATTTCCAGTGCCTCCGCGCCTGCCACTCCGATTCCGTCCGTCAACAGCGACGATTTTCAGGCGATACCCGATGCGTTGGTACAGCAGGCCGACAGTGATGGCGGTGTGGCTGCTGCTACTGCTGGCCTCATTCCCTTTGTGCTTCTTGTTGTGGTCGCTGCGGCGGTAGTGGTGGTGCCTCTTTGAGCAGCCGCGGCGGCTGGGCGCAATCAAACTGCGGCAGGGCGACAGTATTTAGTTGGCACATTGGCCCCGCACTCAAGATGTGCAAAACCGTAGCAATAACACTATGATACACTCACTGCATTCCCCGTTTCCTTCTTTGCTTGTGGGTGATGGGCAAAATGACCGGTCTTTCATTGCTTTTTATTCTGGGAAAAGGTGTTTTTGTTTTATTGCCTAGAGGGTTTAACTTTCGTGAAAACTGTGTGTGAACGAAGCAACATGGAAAGAAAAGAAAGTTCCCAGCACCGCATGTATACACGCGTTTTTTGATGCGATTGGGACGAGGGGAAATCACCGTACTCTAATCGTGAGTAAAAAGTAAAGGAAATGCGCTCCAATGGAGGCGGGGTCGTGCCAGCAGCTGTTTCTCTGAAGGACAGGGACGACTGCCTCTGCCTCCGTAATTGGTGCATGCGGCTTTATCTTTTACACTTTTGCTTGTTTTTGTGACTTTTTTTTTTTTGTGCGTGTGTCATTGCGAGAATGTGGACCTCAAATAATTTCTGTGCTTTGGCTTTTAATCTGTATGCGTCCTTTTTATTTTTTTGCCTTCCCGAGTTTTTGCATCCGTTTTTGATTGGCCGTGTGTGTTTCGGGTGCTCTGCTGCACTGTGGGTAGTGTGTCTTACTTCCTTCTGTCCCTGCTGTTCTGATTGTGAGAACACGCTGTGGGTCAGGGTGCATGGCTCCGTGGTTGCGGCACTATTTGTTGTGGTTGCGTTGAGGCAGCCCCGACAAGACTGCCAACGTGTGGCTCTTGGGTGTCTCGTTGGGCTCTTTTCCGTCTCCTGCGCGATGGACTCCCGTCTTCGGCGCACCCTTTCGTGCAGTGGCCTCAGCGCAACAAGGTGGCAGTTTTGTTGCTGTTGCTGCTTCAGCTGTTTTGTGTTTCCCTCTGGTATTGTGAGGTGCAGGTGTCGGAGGTGGCGGCAATGAGCCGAAGATAAGGAGGAGGAGGATGCTGCGTGCGGGAGGACCCTGCGGTGTTGGAGCGGTGCGCACTGTTTGCGGGCTTGATGCGCCCCTTTGGTGCATGGCGTGTCTTGGTGTGTCCTTCTTGCCGTGTGTGGTGCCAGCCGGCTCTTCACGATTGTGGCAATGGCGTGTTGACAGCTGTGTTTGGGTTGGCGTTGGCTGTTCCACCCTCTGGGGCTACGAGGACGTATGCGTCACAATGAGCGACACCAATCGCGCACGACGCCTGGTCTGCAAGCAAGTGACGCACCGATTGCCGACGCGGCGCGGCCCTCTTGTCTTTTTCGTCCCTCTGGTAGTCTACAGTCTGATGTTTAGACGTAGTGGTCTCCTCTTTTCTCACTTCTTTTGTGTGTGAGCGCATGCACTGACCACAACAATTGTACAACAAAAGTATTACAGAGTGCAGGTTTGTGTGTGTGTGTGCCTGCTGCCGTGGATTGGAGTGTGTGTCGTGCGTGGTGTGCGGCGTACGGTGCATGCCTGGCTGCTGCCCTCTCCTCATGTGGTTTGCCCTCTGTGTGTGTCTGCCGCACCTCTCGTCTCCCCTGTTGCTCTCCATGTCCCTCACTGTGCAGATCAGCTCCACACCAGTGAACGACCACACTCACGATGATGATGACGTGCCGTCTGCTGTGCGCCCTGTTGGTGCTCGCCCTGTGCTGCCGCCTGTCAGTGTACGCGACACCGTCTGATGAAGATAAAGCTGGTAATTCTGGAGGAAACTCCGATCCAACGAAGTCTAATTTAGGAGGGCCAAATCAGGTGACGCAATTGCCTAATACAACTCCTCTTCCGCCAAAGGTAAGTGAGGGAGGGAAAGTAACAGCAGAGTCACAAAGTGATCTCAGCCAGGCACAGGATCAGGAAAAAGATGAGAAATCCACTAACGAAGAGGTGGATGGTGATGAAACCGATAACGCAAATGACCAAAATCAAAAAACAAATGCAATAAATGCGACAACCACTACGACAACTACGAAAACCACAACGACCACTACAACACAGGCACCAAGCACTACGACGACCACGACCACCACTGCGCCGGAGGCACCAAGTACTACGTCTACAGAAGCAGCAACTACGACGACCACCCGCGCACCGTCACGTCTTCGAGAAATCGACGGCAGCCTCAGCAGCTCTGCGTGGGTGTGTGCCCCGCTGCTGCTTGCCGTATCCGCGCTGGCGTACACCGCTGTGGGCTAAAGAATTGTGTGCGGGCTGTGCGTGCCAGCACTCAACCGCGGAGATTTGTGTGCGTCTACTGTGGTCCCATGTAAATAAGTGAGAGAAAATATTGATTGTGTGTTTTGCTTCATTTGCTTCCGCTGCCCTGCTGTGTGCTCCGTGTTGCTGCTCCATGTATCCGTCACGTTGAACGCATCCCGGACACACTCATATGTACTACACGCACACAACTTTTTGCGTGGACGCATTTTTGTGTGTGAGTGCATGCACACTGGATCCATTTAGTGCAGCTGTTTGTTTTTTGTGTTTTTACTTTATTGCTGTTTGTTTACTGTTTTTTGCTTTTAATTGTTTGTTTTTTTTTATGTTTTTCTTTCTGATCAATTATTGCGGGGCTGTGTGTATTGTTTTTTTTTCTTGCCCTTTCAATGATTACAACTGCCTCCGGGTATGTGCGCTGGGCTGCTGCCATTTGATACTGTGTGGTGACTGTGTGTGGTTGTGTGACTTTTATTTTCTTTTTGCTCTCCCTTGACGGGGAGTTAGTTTGTGCTGAAGGCTACACGCAAGTGACAGGAGTGATGGCGATGATGATGACTGGCCGTGTGCTGCTGGTGTGTGCTCTCTGCGTGCTGTGGTGCGGTACTTCTGGCGGTAGATGTGACGAGGATGTTCGGGTTACTGAAGAGAAAAAAGAATCATCGGGGGATTTGCAGCCCGTAACTCCTGTTGCTGCTGCAGGAAAACAGCACGCGGAGCCAATTAATCAAGATTCCGATCTCGTGAGGCAACCGTTGGTTAAAGATTTAGAAGGCCCTTCACCAAAGCACCAAACAGATGATAAAGTCTTGGGCGTGGTTGATAATGAAGACGATGTTACGGATAAAGAAAAGGAAGAAAGAGATAAAGCACAAGAAGGGGCACCTGATGGTCAAACGCAAGAAGAAGAAGAAGTACCGCCACCACCTTCACTTCTTTCTCCAGCACCACTACAATCACCACCACCACCAGCAGCATCGGATGGAACTCAACCCGGTGGCGGTCCTGGTGCCGACAGTTCTGGAGGAGGTTCCAACGGAAGTGGAAGTTCCATTGGAGGTGGAGGCTCGAATTTAGAGACTCTTGCTCATAATGGTGGCAATCAATCTGCTTTTGGGAGTTTAGGTTACGGTGGTGAAACTGGCTCTTTCTCTGGTGGAGCGGGAAAAGGCGGAGTCGACATTGGCAGTCCTCGAGGTGATTTCTCGGATTCTTCTCTTTCTGCGGATGGTACTTTTTTATCTCCCGCCCCCGATGCACCATCTTCGCAGGGTACGCAATCTTCAGCAAACGTTGAGCGGTCAAAGACAATGCCTGCAGGGTTACCATTGCCCAACGTGAATGCACCAAAGGGACCAGAATCCAAAGCAGGATCACTGCCCCCGAATACACAAGAGAAAGCAAAATGCTCAGATGCTAATGGGGGTGCAGCTGGAAACAAGGCAAAGCAAAGTGACGTGGAGACGGAAGATCCTTCCAGTTCGTTTGCTAACACCGGCGACCAAACAGTAGAAAAAACGCTATTATTACCACAAACACCGGCAGTACTACTGCCAGTTCCATCAGCAGAACTATCCCCAGAAGTGCCACCAGTAACTCCTGTACAGGCAAATCCAGACGGAGAAGGAGGCCTACCAACAGCACCAAGAGCCTCAGAGGCCTCAAAAAGAGAAATGCAGAACAAGGCATCGTCACCCAACAAAACGGGGTCCGAATCACCGGACCGTCCTTCAAAGGATGGTATGCAAGAGCAAAAAGATAAAGTCACAACGCAATTGAATACGACGAAAAAAGCATCTGCCGGCGGTTTAGCGGAAACAACAGCAAAATCCATCTCTGCAAATGAAAATGGCGATGTCCAGAATAAGGAGGATGAGGATGATGCTCGGCAGCCCAAACCCAACAGACCGCAGGACGACGCCGAAGCTGGCAACACCAACGTCGCTCCTACAGTCAGTGAGGCAGCAATACAAACAGCGGAAACAGTCACCACCTCCAGAAAAAATGACACGGCGCCGCCTGAAGACAGCGACGGCAGCACCGCGGCCTTCCACACCACCTCCCCTCTTTTGCTTCTTCTTCTTGTTTTTGCATGTGCGGCTGCTGCTGCGGTGGAGGCCGCGTGAGAGTGAGGGAGAGAGAGCCGTGCACCGCCCGCACACACACTCGTCCTTCTCTCTCTCTGTGTGTGTGTCCCCTTGCATGGACTCTCGCCCTCACCTCATCCCACGAAGCACACACATAATGTGCCCATTGTATATATGCATGCACATCCATGCAGGCCCGTTGGTGCTCTCTTTTGCACGACACGCACCGCTGCCGTCCTGCCTGGCTGCATGGGCGGAGCACCGTAACTGTTTTTTTTTTTGTTTCCATTGCATTGAGTGGGCGACCTCTCTCTCTCTCTCTCTGTTGCCTCCGAGAAGTAAATATTCCACCAGCCACAGCCGACTGTGCCATCGTGACACTCCATGCACGTCGTGGCTGCGTCAACACATCCTGTTTCCTGCAGCGCCTCAAAAGATGCCTCACTCCGTCCACTAAGTGCATCGATGTGGGCCGTGCCTCGGCTGTTCGTGAGGACCACAACGATGTGAGGGTCACCGAGTCGCAGCACGTTTGTTGTGACGTTGCATGGCACCCGCACACACACACACACGCAGCGCCTGCATCCCTCCCTTTTGTGTCCGCCCTCTGCCGGAGTGGCCACACACACGGGCAGCAGCAAAATCACTTCACCCTCGACGATCCAAAATCAACACCGACATCCCTCGCGACGCAAAGATCTCAGTTGCCAGCACGGGCTTCCTGTCGCTCTGCCATCGACGCTGAAACACGGCACAGTGCACGCACTCATTTTCCTCGTGTGCGGTCAGCCGTTTGGTTCACACATTCTTCGATGGGCTGACGTCCACAAAAGCACGCCACAAAAGGCCACTGTGATCGCACACGCTCTTGCGATGAGCGTCTGTGTGTGCATGGATCCGCTGCTCACACGTGCTGGGAGGCAGCCTGCAGCCGGTGCCCTCGTGCCAGTTCATCGGCTCCAGCACGGAAAAGGGAAAACGGCCTATTCCCGATGCACCTATTTCCACCAGCAGCACCAACACGCTGGTCGCCAGCCGTCATTCCTCAGCACATCCAGGAATGCTGAAAAGTGACGTGGAGCTGTCAGCCAGCAATGCCACAATCCCCGCACACATGTCGGGTCCACCAGAGAAGACACATAAATCACAAACAACACCCTTCACACGTCATCCGAACATCATTCCGACACACCGCGACACGCCAAACAGAAGTATTCGTCACCCCAATGCACCTCCCCACACAATCACATAGTCCATGCCCCACGCACGGCAGCAGCTCACACGCGGTCAAACAAATGTTCCTCGGATTCGTGTTATCCACGTGCTGCAGTTGGAAGTAAACAAAAGAGACAAGCTGCCAAACCCCAAAAGAGTGCCACGACTGGCCGCAAGCCAACGGAACGCAGCCACTCAAATGAATTCAGTCCTCATGCCCTCAGCCCCCCACCTTCCCCACAAAAGCTGCAAAAGATGGAAAACAAACGCACCGTCCAATAAATTCTTTGTGCAACACCAAAAGAAGCCGCAGTGCCTTATGCTGTCCTCACAGTCCGTTGATGACGCCTGGATGCGGATGGTCACCCATCGGTCCTCACAAACGACGCCGCACACCCGCGACGCATCCTGCGCTCTGAGAAACGCATCCCTCACTATCACCAGAGACGCCCACGCACCGTCGGTACGCAACAAATCGTCAAGGAACGAAGGATACGTCAGGCTGACAGCAAGACACCCGCCGACAAATCACAGCGCAGACATCATCGCTAGCAGCAGCACCGGAAGCAAAGCAGGCCGCAGAGTAAAGTAGATCAACTGACGCATGACGCATGTCAAAAAAAAAAAAAAAAACTTGGCGTGACAAGGATACGAGAGACTGACACTCTCCCAACAAGAAAGGAAGAAACAACAAGAAAATATCGAACAAAGGACATTTTGGACGTCCGCAGTCAAAGTAAGCCAAAAATAAATAAAAAAAAAATGTAATGGGTGCACCCAACCACAACACAAGTAAAACAGCAATAGACAAAAAAAAAGAAGCCGAAGCGTGGGACTACCAGCGCACACACTCTCATTGCTCCCGTAAAGCAAAACACACACAGAGGGAGAGAGAGAGAGAGAGGTCGCCCACTCAATGCAATAAAAACAAAACAGAAACAGTTACGGTGCTCCGCCCATGCAGCCAGGCAGGACGGCAGCGGTGCGTGTGGTGCAAAAGAGAGCACCAACGGGCCTGCATGGATGTGCATGCAATATATACAATGGGCACATTATGTGTGTGCTTCGTGGGATGAGGTGAGGGCGAGAGTCCATGCAAGGGGACACACACAGAGAGTGAGAGAGAGAAGGACGAGTGTGTGTGCGGGCGGTGCATGGCTCTCTCTTCCTCACTCTCACGCGGACACCACCGCAGCAGCAGCCGCAGCGGCCGCAACAAGAAGCAAAAGAGGGGAGGTGGTGTGGGGTATCGCGGTGCTGCCGTCACTGTCGCCAACCTTTTCATTATCTCCAGTTTGGCGTTTTTCTGTCGCTGCAGCATCCGGAGTTCGAGCATCCTCGTTTGTCTTCGTCCCTGTGGATTGTTCCTCCTCAAAAGGGGAAGGTTCTTCGCTTGTAGATGGCTCAGCTTCTTGTTCTTGACTGCCAGTTGATGTACTCTGCGCCGTACCTTCCGTAGAGGCAGGATATTCCTTATTTTCCTTTTGTAGTTCGGGTAGGTTCGTGGATGTATCCGTGCTTTGGCTTTCATTCGTCTTTTTTTCCTGGGTTAACACTTCATTTTGGGTTTTGTGCTCCGGCGGTACTGTGTTTGGCACTGTCGTTTGGGCCTGTTTACTGCTTTGTGATTTTATACCTGAACTCTTTAATGGGTCTTCTTTTCTGTGGTTCTTTGAATCCTCGTTTCCAATATCTTGTGCTCCCAATGAGGGCTGACCTTCTCCACCCGTATTGTTCTCGCCAACACCTTTACCCTCTTCTGAAGCAGAAGTGTGTGGCTGAGGTGCTGATGGCGATAGCGGTTGTGACTGTTGCGGTGGTGACTGCGGTTGCTGTGGTACATGTACTTGCGATTGTGGCAGTTGCCTTACTTCCTGTTCTTTATTTTGTAATGGCCGTTCTGTATTTTCTTTTCCTGGATCGTTCACCACAATTTCTTCTAAACGCCCTGAAGGGCTTCCATCTTCCTCCTCCACTCCAGGAACAACATCCTGTTGATCAACATTAACTCCGTTCCCTTCCAAAGATTTTCCTCCAGACGCTTCTGTTGATTGATTAACCTTGGATACATCTATTGGTGAATCTGATGTGTCTGGTCCTGACGTTGAAGTTTCAGCAGTCTCCACCGCACTTTTACCACCACTCCCACCTCCAGCACCACCGGCAGGCGCTTTCACCACCTCTGTGCATTCGCCTCCGCCGGCACCGCACCACAGCACGCAAAGGGCACACACCAGCAGCACACGGCCGGTCATCATCACCGCCATCACTCCTGTCAATTGCGTGTAGCCTTCAGCACAAACTAACAACACGTCAACGGAGAGTGAAAGCAAAAAAGAGACAAGTCACACAGCCACTCACAGCCACAGTAACAAACAGCAGCAGCGCAGCACACAACATGGGGCAGTTGCAATCAGCGAAAGGAAAAAAAACGCACACAAACACACAGCCCCGCAGCAATGAATCAGCAAGAAAAATAAACACAAAGCAATTTAAAAAAACACGAGTAAACAAACAGCAATAAATTAAAAAAAAGGTAAAACCACAAGAGATAAACTGATGCACAGTATAGCTCCAGTGTGCATGCAACAGCACACAGACATGCGTCCACGCAAACAGTTGTGGGCGTGCCGTGCATATGAGTGTGTCTGGGATGCGTGCCAAGTGACGGACAGAGGGAGCAACAACATGGAGCACACAGCAGCGCAGCGGAAGCAAATGAAGCAAAACACACAATCATTACTTTCTATTAGTTATTACTCTGTAAAACAAAAGAAACGCACAAATCCCCGTGGTTGAGTGCCGGCTTTAATAGCCCGCATTCACTTCTTCAGCCCAGTGTCCCGTACGTGAGTGCAGCCAGAACAAGCAGCAGCCGGGCATGCAGATGGGTGTCATGGAAGCAGGCGTCAGTTCCCACACTGTTCTCCAGCGCGTTCGTTGTGGGCGCAGAGGAAAGAGGAGCCGGCGTGCTTGCCGCCGTAGAATTTCCTTCGCTAGAATCAGTGTCGGTGGTGTTGGCGGCGGTGTCCTCTTCGGCGCCTTCCGCTGCACCCCCGTCCTCGCCGGTCTGGGACAACTGAGTCGGTGGCGCAGCAGCATTCTCTTCCTGCAGCTCCACTGGGGGGGTCATGGGAGGAGTGGCCGCCGCTCTCTGTGAGCTCCGGGTCTGGTATGGATTCGGGTGCAGGAGAAGCAGCAGAGGCAGAATGTGAAGGGCCTTGAAGTTCACCAGAGGGAGCGTGATCCGACGCTTGCGAGGCCGCAGCAGAAGGATCCGTCGTGGCCGCAGCGCCAGCAGCAGAGTCAGCACCAGCGCCGCCTGAAGTTGCAGGTGGTGGAGGAGGAGGGGCACCAGTCGCAACCTGAACGACAGCAGGAGAAGATTCAGAATCCGGTCTGGAAGATGTTTCACGAGAAATATTGTCCTCTGGAGGGCTCGGAGGTTCTGCTTCCAAAGGTTTGGCCGGAACACTTTCAACGGTGGCCGCCTTCGGCTCCACTTTACGCTTCCACCAAATTTCCAGGATGTCTGGAGTGGGCGATGTGACGTTGATTGTGAAGACGCCATCCTTCGCACCTCCGTTGATACGCTTCCGAACATCCTCGGACGCACAGTTTCCGTCGCCCATGCTGCAAATCATTTGTCCCGCACCAGGAGCTGCATCCGAGCAGTTGTACCACAATGACTTCCCACGGAGTTGCCAACGCGCAACATTACCGTCACCCGCACACTCTGCATTCACCTGCGTCACCTGCGGCTCTTGCTCCTCCCCTTCCTTCACGGCAAACACGCACGAGCAGCAGCACAGCAGTGCCAGCACCAACACAACACAAAAAATACGGCGCATCATCATCGAAACTATCGTTGTTGAATAACTTGGATTCGATCTGCATGAGAAAGGAAGTACAGAGAGACAGCAGCTACACCACGCACAGCCACCGCATGGTAATAAATGGCAGCAGCCAGAAGAAGCGCACACCAAAAAGGACAGATGGAATCATTAAAACCGCAGAACTCACACACCGACCCGTAAACCAAAAATTAAAAGGGCGGAAAAAACAAAAAAAAAGAACACAGAAAAAAAAATGATGAGAGTCCAACAAAACTCCCAAAACTTTTAAAAAAATCAATCGGGCAGCACTCTTATTTCTTATGCCAAGCAGCACAAGAGAACCGTGTGTGTCTGTGTACATAATGCCTTCACCAAGAAAAGAAATCAAATAAAAAAGATCGTGCTGCTCCCTGAGCCCACACAACATCCCTCACATTTCATTGCGGCATCCGGCCTGTTCCTCCAATCCTCCTTTCGTGCAGTCCGTGGGACGCACAGCAATGAGACCGGCACCGCGTGTGGGCAACAAACAACAAAACAAAGAGGCACGTCAAACATGAGGGTGTACAGCAACCAACCATTAAATAAAAAAAGGAGCTTATAATTCCAGGAAAAAAACTAGCAGTAAAAAAGTAATAAAAATTAACACGCAAAGAACGCGGCACATGTTCCCCGTGAGGGGTCGCAATTCCACACTCTTTGGCTCACAAGACCGCCACAACTCCACACAACCCCAGAAGAAGCAGCAGCACCCAATACACGCACATACGCACAGTGCTGTCAACAGTTAACTCTCGCAGTGTCAATTTCGCGTCGTTGAGCAGGGCAAAGCAGTCGTCGGGACTCACACCGCTCTCGGAATACTGCGCGGTGAATTCTCGTAATTGCGGTTTTCGTGTCCAGAGGCATTGCGTTGAGTCAATCCGTCCGCATCACCCTCAGCAAAAAATAAACTGCCTGCAGTGCCATTTTCTAGAACGAGAGATTTGTGTCCGGTGGCGTTGCGCTCACTCACCTCGACCGTGTTATCCGCAGCAACGTGTTCCCTGCCGCCATAAGTGACAGACATGATCCCGGATGCATTCGACGCCACTAATATTCTCGGACCGTTGGCAAAGGAAAGCCTCTTCTTGGATGCATTCGGGACCATCATTTCGTTCGAATTGGTGGCAAACTCAAGCTTCGTCTCGGACGTGTTGGTCGCCGTGTTGGATGCGGGACTCTGATCGACGGTGTTCGGTCCGTCAGCCGCCGCAGACTGTCGCCAATCCTCGTGTTGACGTGACGGCTCAGCATTAACTTGCGGCGCAGTTGTCCCACCAGATTTTGTGTCATCCTTCCCTTCACGGGGTGGCGGCAACTGACAGATGACCGTCCGGTCAGCATCGCTGCTCCGTGCAGGCGGATGGATGGTTCCGTCGGGGGAAAATTGGCGCCACCACAATTCATAAGGGCCGGCGTATTTATGTGTCGTCACATTCATCGTGAAGGCAACGGTGGCCTCTTCCTCTTTCCTTGCACAGCTGGCAGCACAGTTGCTACATGTGTGCACCGCATTGGCCACATGGCACACAGCACCCAGCTCACCATTCCTGCTATGCATGCGCACATCAAAGCCACTGAAAGTATAATTCTCATGCTGAGCCTCAGCACTGGCAGCAGAACTCTTCTTCCACGCACACACACACACACACACGCGCACGCGATAGCTCAGGCTGCCGTCACTCGGAGCACACGACACATCCACCGGCACAACCACCGCATCCACATCACCAGATACATCTCCAGGAATCCCAACAGCCGTCACGCACACGGACGAGCAGCAGCAGCAGCACAAGAGCGTAAGGACCAACACGCCGCCGCACCGTCACCATCGCCACCATCGCAGTCATCGTCACCCGTAGTGGAGTCGCTGGAGCCAGTCAGATGATCCGTGAGGCAGAAGAAAAGAATGCAACAAGAGGGAGAGGGACGGAGTGCAGCGGATACAGCGAGAGAGAGGGCAGACAACAAGAGAAGGCAGCAGGCCCAGCCGCACAGTTCACACACCACGGGGCAGCATCCACGCAAGGAAGGCACACAACGCCAGCAGCCACCCACCATGCAGGAGGAGAAGATATCCGCCACCATATTCTCCCAGCTCATTCACAAAGCCAACGGGAAATGCCAAAAGCCCGCGGCCACCACACAACGCACACGGAGCGAGCACCCACCACACCAGCCACACGCGCCAGTGGACCCTCAGCTATCCATGACGCGGCAACAAAATTTCCAGCCATCCCGCCCTCAATGGGACACAGAGCCCAACTCAACGCAGTCACACGCGGTGCATCACACCCGCAGGAAAAGAGACTCGGGCTGCGCACTCCCTCCTCCCTTCTCCTCATTGCAACGGAAGAATACAACAGCCGCCACACGCAACTGCCAGCATGCACTGCAAAAGATGCATTCAAATCCACTGCAATGTGCATTTTGTGTGTGTGTGGTTGTGTGTGCCTGCAGAAACACAAAGCAAAGAAGTAAAGAAAAGGGAGCAGAGCATGTGAAGGGACGCAAAAAAAAAAAAAAAAAAATACACAGCGGAGGTGCATGGCGGAAACAACAAGAAAAAGACCGCTCAAACTCATGACTGCACTGCAGCCCAAGCAGTGGCAATTCACACAAGATTTATTTAGAACAAAAAATCTTTCCCCCCTTCGTCTTACACAAACCCCATCACACAAAATAATTATAAATAAAAAAGAAATCGTCCATTACTGTTCCACACAAATTTAAAAAAGCAGCCGGCTGCCGTGTGGCCACACCAAACTGTCTGCATATATTTTGCCCGCAAAAGAAAATTAAATAGTTGCATGTCTTTCAACCGTCTGACCCTCCATGTGTCCACACATCGTTTATATTTCATGGGTCATCTGCGTGTTGCTGCTCCCCTCAGCCCTCTCATCGGCGCGTGAGTGCGGCCTGCAGAGCACAGTCACTCTTCTTGTGTGCATGGGGACTGAGAGAAGCACGCAGAAATGACGGGAGTCGCGTCACTCCATCGGGAGAGTGAGCGCAGCAAAAGAAAAAAAAACTCAGGAGGGGAAAAGAAATGCTCACAAGACCGACACCGAGGGGGGTGCCACCGCGTGAAATGCACACGCAAAGCAAAAAGAAAACAAAAAACACGGCGGCAGGGTGTGGCTGTGTGTGTGTGGCGCTGCGGGTGTCTGCCCGCCCTCGCCGCTAAAAAACAAAAAAACAAGAGAGAAAGAAATGTGTGCTCCGCCCCACAGGCTCTCGTCGCACGCCCACACGTCACGGCTCCCTCAGCGCGCCGTTCGTCGCGGCCCCTCCTCATGCGTGCAGCAGGCGAGGCGCACAGGGCCGTCGTCATGAGCGTGTCGGTGGGTGTGCGAGTGGAGCAGTTGGGCGGGAAACACACGGCACCCCTCACAGGAAGAGTGCAGAAGAAACAATTAAAAGAGGGATGAGTAGAAAAGAAAAAGAACGTCCATAGTGATTGCCCCCAAAACCAAAAAAACAAAACAAAACAACAACAACACACAAAAAAAGCAAACAAGAAATTAAATTAAAATACGCAAAAAGAAAAAAAGACCTATAAACGAAATTCGTTCCCATGGGAAAGAAAGTCTCTGCTGAGGAGGTCGCAATTGTCCCACGCGGCAGCCAGTCACGCCTCACAGAGTCGCAAACCCCCACAGTCCCAACAGGAGCAGCAGCAGCAGCAGCAGCAGTCCGCTCCCACGCACAGTGCCGGCATCGCTGTTATTCCCCTGCGACAAATGTCCGAGGCTGCTGTTGAGTGCCGCACCATTCACATCCCTGTTCTGTGGCTGGACCTCTTCCTCCTGCACATTCTTTCCTGCCACCTTCTCCTCATCCTCAGCGGAGCTCGCACCCACCTCAGTATTCACTGTGGTTCCATCTTGCCCCACGCCCATAGTTGTAGGGCCATTTGCATCTGCTGTGGCAAGGTTTCCCGTAGGAGTTTTGTGTGGTGCATCCTCCTGCGTTTTATCTCCATATCCTGTGCTCACCGTTTGGTAGCCATCAGCAGTAGAACCGCCATCCACATTTTGATGCCCATCAGGAGATGTTCCTGGTGTCAAATGCTTTACGGACTCCTTGCCTGCTGAGGAACTCGTTACAGTGGACAGTGGTGATGCGGGTACACCGCCCGCACCGCTTTTCCCCAACGGCTGTCCTTTTTGCTCCTGCTGTTCAGCAGAAAAAGATGGAATCACGTTTCCTTGACCATTTTTGTTCACCAAAGGTAAAATAGAGGCTTCATTGGGATTGAGGGCTTCCATCTCATTGTCATCCTCCTCCTCCGCCTTCCTCTGGGCGTCAACGCTGTCACTTGTAGAGATGGATGATGGTGTTGAATCTCCTGAACGGCCTTTAGCTGCATCCTTCATCGAATCGGATTTGGTTGTTCCTTCACCGTGTTTCTCTGCCTCAGCATCCTCTAGAGACGGTTCTGGTGCCTCGGGATCCGTTTTGGTTTGTGACGGCGGTGTGTTTCGCTTTTCTTCTACTGCATTCCGTAAGTTTGCTGGTGCTAGTGGGGTTTCTTCTGCTGGGTACGCCGGTACTGGCGGTGTTGGCGGTGATTGGAGGGCGCTGGAGGTGTCTCTCTTCACCACCTCACTATGCCTTTTCTCGCTTTCTGTTGCATCCTCATTATCCTCTGTACTTCCTGCTTCTCCTTGTTTATCAGAGATGTGCGTTTTTATTTTGGGATCTGACTTCTCCGGTGCCTTCACGATGGGCGAATCGGACTGTCCAGGCGTTTTTGTTTGTACTGACGGACCACTTACATCTGAAGATACCTCGTCCTCAGAATTGAGCGTATCGCCAAGGGACTGTAGACCATCACCCTCTTCGGAAAGAGAATTTGGAGGAATACTACCAACAGAGAGAGAAGTTTCCAACGAAGACATCATATTTCCTTTGGGACCTCCAACAACAGAAAGAGGCTCCAAAGAGGAATTTACTTCAGGACCTCCACGTGAGCCACCTTCACTTCCAGGACTGTTGTCACCACCAGAGCTGCCACCGACAGCTGCCAAACCCTCAGCGTGTCCAAAAACCGCACCGCACCACAGCACGCAGAGGGCACACACCAGCAGCACACGGCCAGTCATCATCATCGCCATCACTCCTGTCACTTGCGTGCAGCCTTCAGCACAAACTAACTCCCCGTCAACGCAGAGTGAAAGCAAAAGGAGAGACAATTCACACAGTCACGCCACAGCAACAAATGTCAGCACCCCAGCAGCGGCAGCAGCACACAACATGAGGCAGTTGCAATCAGCGAAAGGGCAAAAACACACAAAACGCCCCGCAGCAATTAATAATCAGCAAAAAAAAATAAAAACAAAACACAGGTAAACAAACAGCAACAGTAAAAAATGTAAAAACACACAAAAAACAAAGGGCTGCACAGTATGGCTCCAGTGTGCATGCATTCACACACGGACATGCGTCCATGCAAGCAGTTGTGTGCGTGTAGTACATACCAGAGTGTCTGGGATGCGTTCAACATGACGGATGCGGGGAGCGGCAAGGAGCACACAGCAGGGCAGCGGAAGCAAATGAAGCAAATCACACAATCATTATTTTCTCTCATTTATTTACATCGGACCACAGTAGACGCACACAAATCTCCGCGGTTGAGTGCTGGCACGCACAGCCCGCATTCACCTCTTTAGCCCAGAGTGCTGTACGCCAGCGCGGATAAGGCAAGCAGCAGCGAGACAAAAACCCACGCGGAGCTGCTGAGGCTGCCGTCAATTTCGCGAAGACGTGACGGTGCGCGGGTGGTCGTCGTGGTTGGCGCCTCTGTAGTCGTGGTAGTACTTGGTGCCTGTGTTGTAGTGGTGGTCGTTGTAGTCGTGGTGGTCGTAGCTGGCGCAGTGATCCTTTTTGCTGAATTTTTTTTCCAGTTCGTTTGGAGGAGTTGGTGACATTCCCGTAGTGGCCGTACTTGGCGCTGTAACGGTCCTCGAATCCGGTGACTCTGCGTCTCTGGGCCGTATTTGTAACACTCCGGTTCCGGTCATTGCATCTGTTTCCTGTGTCCTGCCGGCTTCCGGATCTGTGGACTCTTTCGTACCGGACGTAGCACTTTCTCTCGTTGGCGCAGGAGGGGTTAAGAGGGAGTTTTCGCCTCCTCCTCTACCAGTTACCTGATTTTGTCCCTTTGTTGTATCGGAATTACTTTGTGACCCCGCCACACCGGAATTATCTGATTGCAGTTGCTTACTGCTCGGAGTTTGCACTCCTGGCTGAGGCAGCGGTTGACCGAGGATATTAACACCTTCACCATCCGCTGTCGCGCACACGTACGGGCAGCAGCACAGGGCGAGCACCAACAGGGCGCACAGCAGACGGCACGTCATCATCGTGAGTGTGGTCGTTCAGTGGTGTGGAGCTGACCTGCACAGCAAGGGACATGGAGAGCAACAGGGGAGACGAGAGGTGCGGCAGACACACACAGAGGGCACACCACATGAGGAGAGGGCAGCAGCCAGGCATGCACCGTACGCCGCACACCACGCACGACACACACTCCAA